>NC_133045.1:15365000-15450000 GCF_048771995.1 Taeniopygia guttata
GGAAGGACCATAAACTTCATATTGACCATGAGGTCAGTGATGTTTTCAGTGTGTGTTTTTAGCGTTGTGGACTGATAGATCATGCTGACTATCTGTGTCTGCCTCTGGGTGTCTTTGTCTCTCTGTGAAACCTTCTGAATTTGCTGGCTGATTTCAGAATAGACATTTCAGAAGTAATTAAATTATTACAAGTTTGTGAAGACAAGATGCTGAGTGGAGGAGAGAACTGCAACTGAAAGCACAGCTGAGAAATGTCATATGCCTTATGAGACAAGACTTAAAGCTAACCCCACCCTGGGAAAAAAATTAATCTGTATCTTTTTAACATCCTAGTAGTCCTGTTCCCCAGTGAAGAACCTCTCAAAACACAGTTCTTCAGTATCAAATATAAAGGCCCAAGGAAAAGCGAGCTTCATTAGTTTTGGTGCTTCTAGAATTAATTTCTTTCACTTGCTACTGCTTTTCTTGACCTTGCATGTTGGAATTGAATTTTTTCATAGGATGGTGTATATGGAGAACCTGGAGGTAATTTGCTCTATGAAATTTTCCAGTAAAACTATTAGACATTTTTGCCACTAATATTCAATAATATTAGCTCAAACCTTTCATGCATATTGTGTATGAAAGAAGGTCTATTGTGTATGAAAGAGGATCTAAGGACCAGGTAAGGATGGAACAAA
Source organism: Taeniopygia guttata (assembly GCF_048771995.1). Lineage (NCBI taxonomy): Eukaryota > Metazoa > Chordata > Aves > Passeriformes > Estrildidae > Taeniopygia > Taeniopygia guttata. The sequence continues at coordinate 15,365,681 of NC_133045.1, forward strand.
TGCCAAAGAGAAGCATAAGGGATGGACGTCCTGTAATCTCTTACCAAATTACATTGAATTCACAGTGAAGTTCTATGTAAGAACTTCCTGGTCCCCTTTTATTGTAAACATTGACACACAGGGCAGATATTTGAAAACTTACTAGTCTGCTAAGATTAAAAAGGGCAATTTTAATATTGCCATGGTCCTTTAATTGGTTTTTTTCAGAAAATATAGCCAATATGGAGTGTCAAAGGAAATGAGAACACATTTCTGTCCAGTTGTGTTCCTGATTTAGGATCACAGGGCTGGGTTCTTTGTCCATTTTCCTTGAACACTCTGTCCTGTCTCTGCTTCGACAGTCATGAGCTTCTACTATACCTATGGTCACTGATGGCTAATGGTAGTTCTGCAGAGACTGTTGTTCATATTAGATTACTTTAATTTTTCTTCTGTGTAGAGGCCTACAATATCTGAGTGGAAATGGGCCATGCTGTATGTAAGCCAGACTGAGCAAAAGCGGGAGTTTCATTTAGTGAAAAAAAGGCAGTTAAAAATAAACCTCATGGGTGGCACAATTAACTGCTGATTGCTATCCCATGTGTCCAGACACTGCTAAAGCCTGCTATGCAAAGTGACAGAACCTTGCTGCTTTGCTTTTTCAAAACCTCTGAAGAGGGGATTTCAGATCACTCCTGCCCCATCCCCTTCCCAGTGTCAGAACACACTGAAAGATAATGACTTTGTTTTCCTTCGAGCAGCCCTTCTCCCCTTGCAAATGTGCTGTAGAGCACTAGAGGCGAAATCACAGTGGATGTAGGAGTGTCTGTCTATCCCCCCCGCAGCACTGCATTCCACTTTCAGAGTCAGGAATCGGAGCAGGCAAATGGAACCAGCTTCCTCCTACTATAGTTTCCTTCTGGAAAGCTAGATAATTTGAAAATGCTTGTTAGTGGTGAGAGCCGCAGAAGGTAATGTAGAGGAAGGTCGTGGTGACAGTAGAATGAGTTTGAGAAGGTTAGAATAGCACTAAATCATGCTGTTTTTTTTTTTTTTTTATGCTGTCTTTGTGCCCCCCCCCCTTTTTTTTTTTTAGATTGAAACTTTGCAAAATAAAATAAAAAACCTGAGGGAGGTGAGAGGTCATCTAAAGAAGAAGCGACCTGAAGCGTGTGATTGTAACAAGCTAAGGTATTTTTTTGTATACTGACAAATAATTATTTGTAGTGTGCAACTGTAACTGATTTATGTCCTCACAGGAGAGATCAGGATCTGGTTTGTTCAGAGGTTGCTTGCTGACTGTACTCCTGTATACACATTCAGGGGAAGTACAAGGCCCACTGTCTGCAGGCAGGAGTTTAACTGGACAGTCGAGCTCTTCAAATAAGCACAACAGAAAATCTTCCAAAATCAAAAGGTAACCCAAACAGAATTTGCCCTGAGAAACTGTTCAGAAAGAGACCCAGGAGCACCTTCCCCTGCTCATGGTGATGACAGAGCTGGCTCTGAGGCTGCTGAGAGCCAGTTATCACTGTGAGTACTGCAGCCACAGTGGCAGAATATATGAGTATCACCAAAAAAAAGCAAACTGTGTCTGAATGGAGTCAAAACTCCAAGGCAGCCATGCTTAAGCTGCGGCTAAAGCACCGGTGAGAGAATGTGGATAAAACTTATTTATCTTACTGGTGGCACAGAATGCCTTTTCTAAGGTAATGTTTAAAACCTCGGAGATGCAACATACTCTACAGAAACGATGTTTATAATTGTTGTGGAGTGTGGATGTGGCCTGCGGGGATCCTGCAACATAGTTTCAGCAGCACATCCACTAAAATATGGAGATCATAAATTTCTTGGTTTACAGGGGCCCATGTCAAAAACTGCTTGAGATGTATCATTCTAGATGGTAAACAGACAGAAAGTTTATATCCACTGCTTTCAAAACTGATTAACTGAGTTTACATAAACTGAATTTATTTAATATGTGCTGTAAAGATGAAGTTGTTTTTGGTGAATGTTTTATAGAAAATGTAAAAAAAGGTTTATTTTCACACTGATATAGGGTACACTTATATTTGTGCATAGCATTATTGAGATTACTAATCCCACTGAAATAAAAAATTAATCATCTGAGTTACATATAGTCAAGTGTTTGCATTGCAATTGCTTTAACATTTAGAATTAGTTGATGCCCAGCATCTGTGCGAGATGAAAGAATTTCCTGAAGAAGATAGTTCTTAAATAATCTTACTTTGTTAACTTGTTATACTGATTAAACTTATGAAAGCTCCCAAAAGTTTTAAGAATTTAAAATATTTGTTTTGAAGGAGATTTTAATCTGGCAACTAATTGAATTCAGATCTACTGTTTAGAAAACATTTATTAAACTAAATTTGTGTTTGCTGATTTGTGTATGTAGTAACTTTATAAATAAGAAAATATTGCCAGTGACTGAGGCTTTTCTTTTAACTTTGGTAATTCCACAGAAAGGAAATTTCTGCAAAATACTGCAAGAGTTTCTGGAGAGGCAAAGCAGTAGTAATTTAGTGAGAATCTGTATGTCTGCTTAAACTCAGCATATCTCTGAATATATTAGACACTGCTCTTGCTGGGACAGTTCAATCTATCTAGTTCAAGTTTTCCTGGAACTTCGAGCTAGTAATAATGGAGGACACCCCCACACCCCCTCCCAGCCCTACAAAGTACAAGCTAGTATTGAAATTTTTGAATTCAGAAGGAAAATGACAGGAGAATAGTATAAACTCGTCATTATTAGAAAAAGTTAGAAAATACTCCATTGCAGAAATGTAATTTAATTACAAATCTATTCTATCTGCCTCATGCAGGGAAACAACCAGTTAAAAATAAAATAATAGTAAATTGTAGCTTGACATGGATATACATTGCATCGCAGTGTTAGCACACCAAGTGTCACTGTGGACAAAGGACCTGAGGAAACAGAGACTCAGTGAGGCTGGGAAGTGCCTGATCCAGTTGAGCAAGGTTGCCTTTATTCATCACATACACTAATAAATTGGAGAAGTGACACTGGATTAAATCTTCAAATCCAGTCTTATAATGTGATCAGAAAAGGGGCAGCTGTCTTGCTGTTGTTCACCAGCAATGCTGTTTATATTTTCCAGCTACCATTCAAAACACAAGAGCAAACTGAGACACAAAGGATCCAGTCTTCATCCTTTCAAGTAAGTGAAGGCCTGTTCCTTTGAGAGAGGATGTGCAAAATGTAATGTTAATATTACATTAACTGGTACACACCAGTTACACAGTAGGCGACAGTAGTAGTATTCAATTTATCCTGTATTAAAAAGCATAAACAGAGACACCTGGGCAAGGAACTAAGCCCATATCAAAATGCTTGTAAATTCTAAGATAAAGTCTCTGCTTTTGAAAAAAACACATTGCAAACCTCAGGCCTACAAGCCCCTTTGGCTGCTTTTTTTCCACCGTGCTATGGAATTGCAGAGTCATCTCCATTTTTATGAAACACCATTTAATTAAAAATGTGGATTCTTTCCCTCTGAGTGGCTTATTTTATTAGCTACTTTGGAGTGTTTTAGCTGTGTTCAAGTCTAACAGAGTTTGCATGACCCTAATATTTCATGTGTGCAGGAAAACCCTACAGGAGAAAGACAGGCTGTGGCTGCTGCGAGAGCAGAGACGGAAGAAGAAACTGCGAAAATTGCTTAAGAGAATTAAAAATAATGACACGTGCAGCATGCCTGGTCTGACCTGCTTCACCCACGACAACCAGCACTGGCAAACTGCTCCCCTGTGGACACGTAAGAATACTGTAAACTAAGTAACAGATTGGCAAATTTTGACTAGACCGGGCTGGGATGTTGGGTTGGTAGTTGTTACTGGTTTTATTAGCTCTGTAACCAAAGCCATACAGTCTTCTCTATAGTAAATAATCTGTTTTCAGTGTTGTAATTATTCCTGCATGAAAGGCAAGGAGGTACAACCAACTGCAAATAAGCTACAGATACTGAATACTGTACACTGATCAGCAAGGTATCTCACCATCTGGAATGTTTCACAATCAAAAAAAGGAACTAGACAAGATGTTACCATAATTAGTCATGTCATGTGGATTATGTATGCACAGAACAAGAAGCTGATGCTGGAAGGCATTCTCTGCTTTAGAGCTCAGGAGCGAGAATGAGAGTAACTCTCTATGAATAAAGTAATACCATAAACAAAAAGTAATTAGCAGTGCTAAAGACAGAAGCATATAGCTTATTGTCTTTATAACTCTTCAATTTGCAGTGGGCCCTTTCTGTGCCTGTACCAGTGCCAACAACAACACGTACTGGTGTTTGAGGACAATCAACGAGACCCACAACTTCCTGTTCTGTGAATTTGCTACTGGATTTTTGGAGTATTTTGATCTCAATACTGATCCATATCAGGTATCTGATCATAGACCTTGAGCTCACAGCTCAAGAAATACATCATTGTTACTTGTCAACAATAAATTGAAATCACACAGTATTGCTGCAGGATGAAGTTAATGCCTTTATCATTTAAACTAGTATAACATAGCTCTTCTTACAAATAAACAAGCTGTATTCCAAAAGTTACCAAATTACAGAGCAATAGTTACTAATAAGAACCTCCTGTTTATTGCAGCTAATTAATGCAGTGAATACACTTGACAGAGATGTTCTTAATCAACTGCATGTCCAGCTCATGGAACTCAGAAGTTGCAGAGGGTATAAGCAATGCAATCCAAGAACCAGGAACATGGATCTTGGTAAGTGCCTCTTCTATTGCGCTCCAAAGAACCCCAAAGTACCCTTAACATTATAAAACTTGAATCAGTCAAAAGGATTTTAGGATTTTTTTACACTAGTTATATCCTGCTGAGGGTGATAGCTGCATTCTCAGATTTTTGTACATGTTCAGTTTGTGTTATGTCATGTTTTTAAGATGAAAAATTACCCTTAGCATAGTGATAAATATTGCTGAGATGCAGAAGACAAAGAAGGAACAATACTTATGAAAAGGGAGAGTATACCCTAACAGCCACTATGAAACTCACAGACCTGAACACAGGTCAGTTCAGGTGGGAAGGGACTTCCGGAGTTCTGCACCAAACTTCTGCTCAGTGCAGGATCAGATGTGAGGGCATACTAGGTTACTCAAGGCATCAAGAAATTTGTTAAATTCCTGAGTCTTTATTTTTTCTCATACAGGCAATTGGTAGTAACATTGTTAATTTTTCTTCACCTAGGACTTAAAGATGGAAGCTACGAGCAGTACAGGTACATTTTAAAAAAAGTTACATTATTATTCTGAAGTACTACCTTCATACTTAAAGAGCAAGTGTGGGATTGGGAACCACATGGAAATGCCTGGCTTGAAAGGGCGTTTGAAAGACCTTTCTACCCCACTTGCTTTGAAACATTGGAGCTATTTGTTTCAGTGTTACACTATGTTCTGCTCTTAGTAGTCAAAATTCTGGCTGAATTCTTCTTCATCATCTTTCACATTGTGGTACTGGTTGTTTTCTTGGTGATGGTTAACTTTTTTTCTCCTTTTGCTCCTTGAAAAATAGGCAATTTCAGCGCCGAAAATGGCCAGATGTGAAGAGACCATCATCTGCCAAGTCACTGTGAGTTGGGAGCAATTCACCAAAAGCATTAGCTTTTACTTAACTTTTCCCTTCTCTTTTTGTATGCACCACTTTTTTTAAATCATCATCTAGTCTCACAGAATCCTCTAAATTATGCAAGAAATACAATACTGCCATCATTACTGACAACTACTGCTGCACAAAACCTCCTGGTACATGTTTTTTAGGAATCTTGGGGCATTAAAGTCAAAGCAATTTCAAACAAGTAAACGGTAGATGCTCAGTTAAGAAACCAGTTATGGTCAATTGCCAATAAAAATTAAAGACCAGTACATTGGTTTTGTTTAAACTTAAACTAGTAGTACCTACCTAGTGGTTTTGCACACAATCCAGAAAGAACAAAATTGACTGTAATTTCTCACAAGTAGTGAGGCAGCATCATATATTTTCTTGCTCTTTATCCAACTACAGCCTTTGTGCTGTGAGCAGAAAAAGGAATTTAAAACAGAAAGTAGACTACAAGACAGATTTGTGTCTAAAACTACTTTTTTACTTACTGAGCTGTCTTTTAAAATGTGGTGACAATCTGGCAGTTCTCAAACTGCCAGAGCTCAAAGGTGAGGTAGAAATTTAAGTTTATTAAAAAGTTACTGTTGCGTGTTGCTGTCTCTGAATCTCCCCTTAAAAAGAAGGCAGATACTTCAATTCATTAAAAATCATTAAGTGCTCTCGAACTGTGCAGTGGAAAACACAGGTGCAAGTCCCTTCCTAGGCACAGTCTGGTCTTCTTGCCCAAGGGGAGTTGCTCATATAATGCTGTGGTTTTATTTCTAATTTAAGAGATCTGAGACTGGCTTTAGAATCAAAATGAAGGTTGAATTAACAAGCTTTGTACAGGCTGAAGTTTCAAACACTGTTGAATTGTTTCTGTCATACCTGCTATACTTTTATTGGTGGTTCACAGTGTTTCCAATGTTTTTTACTGCATAGAACCATTAAAAACACCTTTCTTACTATTCTACTTTCTTACTATTCTATTAGAATGTTATACACTAAACTGCATTTGTTTTATTTTAAAGAGGACAACTGTGGGAAGGCTGGGAAGGTTAATCTCCCCCAGCTGCTGCACCTCCATGAGAATACAAATGAGGCAGGACTTGAATCCATGTACCGACTGAATGAATTATAACATTCACCTGAAGGACTGGCTAAGCTTTGAGGCTGAAATAGATAGACTGTTTGCACTGGTGAGTGAGATGAATAGAAGCAGTGAAATTATGGGAAATGCTGTCAGAAATACAGATCTCTGAAATCCACTGTTGTACCTGCTTTTTTGCTTTGTATTATACCTCACCTACTTCACAAGGCATTTCACTTCAAGAAGACACAACTAATTCAGGAATCAACTGATTCAGGAATTAACAGAGAAGGAAACTTAGCCACATCCCAAAGAGGACTGCCCCTGCAGTGGCAGTGTTTACACAGACAGCTGACAGGACCTTAAAACAATTTCCCATTCACCTGTATCTTTAGTTGTCGTGAGAAAAACTTCAATACCAAGTACAACCCTAAAGCAAGATTTAGAAGACAAAGGTGCTTTTGCTTATCACTGGACTAAAGGTAATGGTTCAAGAGAACTTTGAAAATATTCAGGAACTGAAGTCAGCAGCACCAAGTGTTCTCAACACCAGTTTCCTCTGAGGATACATTTTAGTTCCATGTCTTCTTGTTCATTGTATTGTCACATCTGTGAAGATTAGAGAAAATTTTGACTCACAGGATGCCAGATTTTTGGAGGGATTGTGTAAATATTGATCAGTGTACTCTTTGAAAATAAATTCCTTCAGGTTGTAAAGAAATTTGTTAATAAAAAGGAGTGTAACGCCCACACGCCATTTCTCAAAATGCTAAGTCAGAATTTATTCATTTTTAAAGGTACTGAAAAATTTCAGTAAATGTACATCTTAAATTTTAACAAAATCAGATTTGTATGAAGGTTTTTTATGTGGTAATATTATGCTGTACATTCAAAACCAGAACAGTTCCTTTGAGAAAGTAGTGTTTGCTTAGCAGTGTAACTTTTACATTTATTTTTAAAAAAGGCAGCTCTGAGAGTTCAGTACTTGTAGTTAATAATCTAGTTATACTTTAGTCTGCAGAAAAGGAAAATGACAGTTACTGTTCTAAGGTTGTCAGAGGGGGAAAAACCCTGTAATTTTATTAAGAAAGCACAGTGTACTGAATTACTTGAGTAGTTTCGTAAGAACATCATTACATACGTTGTAGTACAGGCACTAGTGGTGAGATATGTATTTACCATTTGTTTCATGTTACTTTGCTACCTGTGTTTAAGGGCAAATGCCTGAGGGCGCTCATGGGACAGACTCGACCAATTGTGGCCTTCGCTCCTAACAAAGAGGTATTTTTTTCAAAATGCAAACTTAACTTGCCCTTGTAGAAATGCAGTGTAAAAATACAGCATGGAAATTATTTTGAAACCCTTCCTGGTTTTGCAGTTCGGAAAATCAAGTGGAATTATATCCAGGCATGTAGATCCCTGGTACCAAAACCCCATATTCAAAAAATGTACTTGAATTTATGAATGAGGAAAAAAGCCCCACTCAAAAAGCAGTAGTGGAATCTTTATATATGCTAAGATTGGGTTTGAGTATTTGTATGACATGTGGCAAGTCACAGCCACTAGCCAAAGCTTTCTTTAATTATGCAAGTAAAATCTGAATGTCTATCATAATCTAGCCATGTATTTTCATTAGACTTGTTTAAAATTTCGTGGATTATCAGAAAAATCTACTAGATTATGAGATCCTGGATCCATACAAGTAAGTAGAAAAAAACCCTTAAGTTCCCCAAAACCCCCACATTTTTGCTGCTTTCCAGAGAAAAGTTTTAGCTATCTGCCATTCCCCGTGTGCACACAGAAAGAATATGGGGTTAGATTTTTTAAAACTTTGCACACCCTTGTGTGTTTAGCTCATAGTCTGGCTGGTGAGGTTGTGACTGTTAAAATACTGCAGGGCCAGTGCACCTATAACTTACTTGTCAGTCAGAAGGTTGAAAAGTTATCTTGTCCCTTTATAGAAAATAGTGAGCTGTGAGACATGTATGTGACACAAGAAGCAGCTGGTATTTAATGAAAGGTACGTTGTTGCCAAGCTTGGGGAAAGATACCACCTCTTCTCCTTTCAGCTCTTCTAGCGCTTGCTCTTTCAGTTGAAAAAGACATAAATTCTAGTTGGTGTCCGTGCTAAATGTGTGTCTCATAAGTGAAAGGTCTCAGTGTCACTCCCTCAACTTTTACAGCCAACTACGATAAAATCTAAATCATTCTTTAAACACAGTTTTCATCAGTGATAGCAGGGAATTTTCTCTGGCCTGTACTGGATAATCACCCTTAAAGTATTAGCTCATAGAGTGTCACCAAGTTCTGATTTTAAATAGAAACCTTTATTTACATTATTATTAACATCCAAGCACAAAAACCAGAAGGGCAGTAACACCTTACAACTATCCCTTTTATAAATCAGTCCCCATGATTTCTCTGTTTTGCAAAATAAAGATACAGATATTTCAAGCAATACACGTAATGTAAACTATGCTTAGATGCAATTCTCAATACCGTATGCCTTCTCCTGAGAATTTTTTAGAATATTGCTCTCAGAATTACATGGTTTCACACTTCTTGTATCATTCCGTCATCTGGTCTGCACATAAATTCTATAATAAAAGGTGTGCTAACTGGTGCAACATTCAAGTAAGTTTTGTCTTGTGACAGAAATGTGGTCTGAATTTCTCACTTTAGAAGCAGTATTTTAGGCCAAGGAAAAAAGTGCACTACACACAACTTTAAGAAACACATGTGATAAGAAGGTAACAGAGACATAGCAAAACAATGCTCATTTATGCAGCAGTGATCAGAGGTTGCTAATTCATCTCTTACTGCTGAATAATGTTATGTGGGTTTTATTTAAAAAAACATTCACAAAAATCTACTGCTATAGGACCAAAGCAAAATTGATGGTGGTAACTAAATGTCAACTGATTTCAAACTAGATGTATTATTTAGTGCTGCCACAAGCCGTCAATGCATTTAAACTAAAAATCTTTTAATTCAGGGAAAAAAAAAAAAAAAAAAAAAAAAAAAAAAAAAAAAAAAAGTAGGTCGTGGAAAGCTCCAGCATGCTAAAGATATGAGAAAAGGATGAGCTTTTATAATGTCAGTCAGGTAGGTACCAGTTATACATAGATGTATAAAGAGAAGTACTAATTTAAAAAAAAATTGTACTGCAAGATGTATATAATAGTATATAGTCTAAGAGCTCACCTAATGAAAGCAACCAGTGTTTGTAGTTTCCATCAGTATAATGAACAACTACAAAATATAAATACTGTTCTATTCTGATTTGATATAAAATGCAAGGGATTGCCTTTCACCCTCAGTAAGCAGCACTTACTCAACAAATAGATATGATCCAAGAAATGAAAATATAGAAGTTAATTAGGCTTTTAAAAGTTTTGCATTATAAACACACAGTAATTGGACTGAAAATTCCAAGTAAGTGCTGTGATAATCTATATACTCAGTACTAAAGGAAGAGACAGGGTTACATGAAGTAGATCGACTGAATCTACATTCCCTTTGAAACACAGCTGGCTAGGCACTAAGGATGAATTTATGAGAATATTTCTGTTGAAACTTACTTCTATTAAAATGGAAGATCACTGAATATTCTGAACAATAAAACCCCATCTTGCTAACAGTACAAAGAATAAGCAAAAAAGAACACAGATCAGGGGATTTATGGTTTCTTTTACTCACTTGGGAGAAATCAGTTTTCCATTGCACAATGAACAACAGAACAGAAGCACTACACATCTTAAACATTTCTGGGTAATTCCTTAGGAAGGTTTAGAGGTTTAATTCCTTGTAACTGCAAGAAGTGCAAAGGGATCTTCATTTCAAGCACCCGAAATGGAGGGGGAAGAAACCCCCATGCTATCAGCAAATAATATGTAACCACACTTAAATACTGCTATGACAAAAATCTGCTTAGAAAATACATTCGTTACTATTAGAATAATCCAATGAGGTGTAGACATTTGGTTAAAATGTGGCTTAATATCCTTAAAGATTTCTGGATGTTACATAACAGCAAGTATTTTGCAACAGACACACATTTTCAAAGAACATTTAGAATTCATTAAAATTGACTAAAAAGACACAATCCAGATTCATCAACTGAAAAGGCAACCTATAACAGACAGACATGTCTGTCCTGAGAAGTTGTAAGATCTTACAATGCAGAGCCTTCGTGTCAAACTGCCTTCGGTAAAAAGAAATGTAACAAAAGTGCTCACAGGTGGAGAAGTATTGAACAACTGATCTCTTTTTTATAAAAATCTCTATGTTAAACATGTAAAAATAAATGAAGTGTTGAAGACCAGAGAAGAGAAATATGTGGGCCAAAGTCACCCATCTTCAAAGTCCTTAAATGTAATAAAAAAATAAAAAAAAAAAATTTGGACCTCAACTACACTCTGTATCCAGAAATCAATTTTGTTAAACATTTAGCTTCACAAACTCTGCAAAAATGAGTTAGTGACCTACAAAAGTCATATATATAATACATTATTTTAAAGAGCATATTTACAAAATTTATTCACAAAAAAGACTGAAAAATTCTGATGCTGGCTGCAGTGTCTTGCCTTGAGTTTTCTGAAGCTTTTTTCAAAAAAAGACAAAATATTATTGCTCTAATTTCCATACACAGAAAACATTACATTATGCAGTCCTTTCAAATAATTCTTAAGAGACTGTGTTTGTGAAGGAATATGAGTAAACTCTACCTTCCTATTATGTCCTTATCAAAGACATTGCATTAATCCATTATATAGTCCTCTATAAAGTGCACTCAGCTGCACAGCAATATGTAAATATTAGTCACAATTGTGTTTAAATTATTTAAATTGTTTATCCTCTCTTTTCAACCCTTGGCTTCAACAGACAGGATTTTGGACTAGCATGTGCCAATTACTTTTGCACTTCTATTTTGCTTGGGAAATCCTCGACTCTTGGGATAAGAGACTAAAAGCAGGATTCATATAAAAGAGTCAAGGCTAAGAACTACATTCTCTGTCAGATACTGTTATTAGAGAAAGCAGGAAATTCTTACCACTGTAAGTTCTCCAGGCACTTTAGCCTGCCTGGGCTAAAGGGCTTTGGATAGCTACAGTAAACAGATAAGGTATTCCAGGAATTTACCCATCAAATCTGTTAAAATGGCATTACCAAATTCACATTCCTAGAGGAAGCGTGCCAAAAATACAAATGACCTTTTTTTGTACCCCACATCATGCAGTAATTCATAGGCTACTTCTACTAAAGTATTTTTGTTGGGTAGGGGGTGTTTTGGTTTGTTGTAGTCTGTCTGAGGAAATTTATCACTGGTTTCTGTTAAGCCCAGTATGACTTGCCATGAAGAATGTGTCACTTTCCTTTCTAACACTAGTGCATTCAGCCATTCTTGTTTGAAGATGTGGTTGTAGATGTCAGCAGTATTTCTGTTAAAGAAAAGATACTTTCATCAGAGAACACAGCTTTGCTGAAATAAATGGTTTGTGTACTGCATTTGGAAGACGGAACTACTGCAATCAATGCCTAGAAGCAGAAGAATAGCTTTTTAGTGCTCCATTTTGAAAATAAATTTCTAGAAAATAAATGCTATCCTAGAATTTTCTAAACATACTATTTTGGTATATTTATGTCATGGAGATTTGGAAAATCTGACATTTCACCTTTGTATTCTCCTCTTTATAAAAGGCATTTGTTGTATCAAAGTCCTCCAAAACCTTACTTAGCCCCAGAAGTCCGCATTATTCTGACTACTTTCTCAGGTATGCTGGACAAAATTTCATGAGGTACTTTTTACTAGAATAGATTTAGCTTATGTCAGTATTATGTTGCTCATCCTAGGTATTTTGTGGAAAGATTGTAGCAAAAGTGTAATTTGTATTTCAGCTTTATTTCCCAGTGCTTGTTATTAGCATATTTTCACCTTAAATGAGAGGCCTAAATTTTCCATCATTTCTGGCTATGCATAAACAAATTATTCTAAGGTATTGTAAGGGCAAGTATCATTATCAGTGTCTGTCAGAAGGATACTGCACTAGCAGGATTCTTAGTCTGACTCTATTACATGTAATTTTCAAGATCTTCTGCAGATGCATTTCACAAAGTCCATGGGTTTTTTTTCTGGGGTTTTTCCAGGTTCAGCAGTATTTCATCATTCTTTGTGCAGTTTAAGGATTGGTCTTATCCATGATGCTTCAAAGTCAACAGCTAATCCCAGCGTACAGCTTGGGTCATTGTGAATTTGTTAATATATCATCAAAAAGAAAGTATCTCTTAGAATATAAAATTAATAGGCCCAAAGATGCAAATACAAACAGGATAACTGAGAGCAGGATTGTGTGGGAAGAATGGATGTAAGCAGACTGTACTCAATGGAAAATGGGTCAGCAAATCTTTTCATCAGTCTTGATGTACAGCTTACCTGGTCTGGACCCATAGGCAGTCCTGACATAGGCATGGTATTAATACTCATCTGTCCAATATGGCCACTGCTGCCATTCATGTGCATCATACTGTATGCTGCTGGGCTACCTTGATGGCTGAACTGCTGCTGGGGAAAAGAACTGAAGTACAAAAGGACAAATAATATTACCTTCCAAGAAGTTTACACATTGATGTATTGCTTTCCCTGCACCAGCTGTCAACACGTGAAAGATAAAACTGTTTTCACATTTACCCATTTTTACCTAGTACCTGTTTAACATGGAAACTTACCTCCCAAAAGGAATTTGAGTTTTTAGAAATGCACAGCTGTATGTGTATGCCCAATGTAATCTTTTTGGGGGCTACTGTTACAACTGTATCATCCATTGTAACACTATGTGATATTTTGTATTTCTCCACACCCTCCCAAGTTATTTTTTCTTTAAATATTTAGTTAATATTTAAAGACTGAATGTTGCTTCTGGTTACAAAGATTGTAGAAGTCCAATATGAATCAATGGAACTAAGCATAAAATAATTATTTTACTTCCTAAAGCAGAGCAGGATGAAGGAAAATACAGACACTAGAAAGTTACTTTTTCCTCTTTTAAATGCTTTTCCTGCTGCATGCTATTTAACATAGTTTCTACTTCCAGCGAAATGAAAAACTTTTTGAGAAAGAGATTGTAAACCAGAAGTTCACCTGTTTCTGGGGATGCTTCCTGAGGGCCAGCCCTTTATCTCTGAGGACTGGTACATTGTTGCTGACTGAGGATGCTGCAGCATAGGATTCTGGGAGGGTCCCATTCTTGACGATACCATTGGATTGGGAGGGCTTGATACACTACTAAATGCAGGATCAGGTTGTTGGCTTATTCCTTAAATTAAAACAAAGGAGACAGATACAATATACTTCAGTTATCATCACTTAATACTTCTACTTCATCTTCCTGAACTGACTAGAAGGAGAAAAGTCATCCTTTTTTGTGGCAGTATAGTCCATTTTTCAGAATGATTGGTATTTAGGTAGTTTGGATTAATAAAAGAAGGGAAAAGAAAACCAGAAAAATGGGAAAAAAACAAAAAGCAAAACAAAACATGTTAGTACCAGTACCATAATTAGGTGGATAGGGGAATTGCTGTGAAGGAACTTGAGCCATTGGAGGGCCTGTCAAAGCACTATCCATGCTTCCTGAGGCTGTCACATTTGGTGGTGGACTGAAGGCCTGAGGTTGCTGTTGCTGCTGCATCATCATTGCCATCCTCTGTTGTCTAAAATGGTGACTTATTAGTTCCCTGTTACGCTGAGCCACCATTTGAGCATTAAGAAAACCTTGCTGCTATCCCCCAAAGAGAAGAAAAATTATATTAGAAGATGTTTTTACAAATAAAATCATGTCAGAGTCAATCAAACTCATTCCTAAGATCAGACAAGTCAAGGAAAACCCACAGACAGTAAAAAAAAAAAAAAATCATCAAAATATTAAGACAAAAGTTTCATTAAATTGTCATTAGTGCTAAAAAAATGATGATATTTTACACAGAAAAACTTGGTATATTGAATTGACAGCATGACCTAATGAACAAATCCCCCAGCAATCTCAGGAATAAAGGAGGTAAAAAACCCCCTTTTTTAAAAATTATGCAGAGGAACAAAACCAAAGAGGAATGCTGTAAAGCTATGAAAGAAGGTTGAAATTCTAAACAGATTGCTACAGTAGCAAGTACTTACCTGGGATCCCACCTGTGTCTGCATAACTGGTCTCATCACTGAGTTAGTACCACTGACTGGATTTTCCATTTTTATTTCAATAGTTTGACGGGTCTGATTCATAAACTTGGAAAAAGACATTTTAGCACTATTAGCCTGAAAATAACAGTATCTGAACAAAGTAATGGCAACTCCTGCAAAACCCCTTTCTTTACAGATCTCTTGAATCCATAAAGTGCAATGGCTAATTTTTGCCTTGTCTTTAAACAAATTATTTGTTTAAACAGCTCAAACACACAAAAAGAAAAACCCTTCAAACAGTGCAGCATTAACTGGCTTTGGTTTTTTATTTTCCTTAAATTACCTCTCTTTAGGAATAAAGAGCAGATTATCTATTTGTTTTAAACACTAAGTGTCACAGAAAACCAAGACAGAACACAGTATTTCCTAACATTGCCATTCCATGTGTGGAGAGGAAAGGGCTAAAAAATGGAAGATTGGCAAGGACAGAGAAAAAGAACTTGTTTTTAGAAATATTTTTCTCTCAAGGACCAACCAGACACCAGGGAGATGTTAGAAAATACTCCGGCTGAGAAAATTCACATATTTATGTTTGCTCTAGCTTGTTGTCTCTCTACAGAGAGGAAATGAAATTTTCTCACAAAAGATAGCAGCATGTTGTTAAAAGACTTTTAAAATCCTTTCCCATAGACTTGGGCCTCTTTGTAAAGGTGGGGGAAGGGAGATAAGAGCATTTGGAGATGTGAAAGTACAATCTCGTGAAGGACTGTACATGCTCCAGGCCCTTTTGATATGGAATACAGGCCTGGGTGCTTTTTGCCCCTTCTAAAATGAGCTTAGTGGTATATGTGTCTGTTTTTTGGAATCAGGATGATGGAATAAACCTACTCTTTGTACTTCAGCTGTATGTTGTTGTTGCCTTGGTGTTACCTGCATGTATTCTGTTCACACACCATGTCACACAGCAGTAGTTCAGTTTTCCTAGTTTTATTTGTACACTGTATTTAATATCAAGCCTGCATTTTAACTTGGGGAATTCAATGCTGAAATCATGCACCAATTTTTTAAGCAGTGTTTTCAATCTAGTGTTAAGATCTATGTGGCTGTATCTATTCTCTCACCTTTCATCCAAGGAAAATACCTAAAATTACATCAAATCACTAAATGGAAAGCAAACTCCTATATCGATAAGCCCAAATGATTAGTTAGAAAACACAGTGAGGAAGAAGTAACACCTGATTTACAGTAGAAATACAGCTCCGATTTAATGCTATCTGTGAAGTTCAGAAAAAATACTAAACATGGATACAGAGATCATGCAGAGTTACATTGTACAAAAGCACTGTTTTAGCTAGCAATCGTTTTGTGTGCTGCAGGAACCAAATCCAATCTGTAGCTAGGGAGGTTGACAAAGGAGAAACACTTGTCCTAATAAATCTTCTTCTACTCCCACAGCCATCAGGCAATTTAATGAAACACACTGTCAAAATAGAAGATCCACCCTCTCAATCCTCTGTTGTAATATCCATTGTTATATATGTAAAGCAACACAATTCCACGTGCAAGTGATTCCATTCTGAAACATTAAGGAAGTGTAAATGTAGAAGCAAAAAATTACCTGCTGTCCCTGGAGCCTCTGCTGGAGCTGCATGCGTAGCTGCTTTGGTGTGTTGGTCCGAGGTCTCATCACGTTTGCTCGGGGATGCATACTTTGCAGAGGAAAATTGCTTGGTTGGCTCATCTGATTCATCACTGAATTAACAGATGGCTGTTGTCCCTGGATGTTACTAAAACATCCTGGCATTGCTGCCCCTTGCCCTTGATAGGGTTGACCATACAACAAAGGCTTCTGATCAATCATAACTGAAGATTCCTGACCTTGAAATGAGTCTTGTTTGGGTTCCAAAGCTTGTCCCTTCAACAGATATAGAAGTGCTCTCACTAGCAGTATATACAGAATTCCTAAAGTAGCAATAAAGCCAACACAGCATAATACACCAGCCAGCAATTTCTTGGGTAGAACATAGCATGGACAGCTACTTTTAGGTCTGTCTCCAAACTAATGAAATAGCAAAAGTGATTTATAATAATAATTCTTTTTAAAATCCATTTTGCTGCACACTGCATAGACAGGCAGACCAGTGTCACCATTCAAGCCCTTTTGCATTTTTTGATGCTATTTGTACAAATGACAGTGTCATGTGGGTCTTAGCAACTTCCACAGTACTCACAGAATTTCTTTTTCCTATTTGCTAGCCATGCAAATTCAACCTGGAACTGAAGGAGAGGGAAGCATCCACATCACTGACAGTCAAATAATTCACAACCTAAGGTCAGCTGACAGCAGGCTATGAAGGAAACTCAACAGAATTCTCAGCTTATAGAATTACAATGAATTACATCCCAAACTCCACCTATATATACACCAAGGCATTATACAATAAACTTCTGTAAGAATATGCCACTTTTTATTTCTTGTCATACACAAGAAATTTAATCCATACTGAGCTCCTCCATTGAAAATCACTGGTCAGTGTAAAGGTTTCCAAAGGGAAATGTATAAATACGAAGATGAGGATGTGATGAGACCAAGTAAATGAGGAGGCCCTCTTGACTTCCTTTTCAAGTAATAAAATAATATTGGTCTATGGAAAATAAATGGCCAAAATATCTGTTTACTTACTTGGTTTACAAGATCAGGAATTCCTAATGCTCTGTCAATTTCTTCCAGACTTGTGACATCTGTATTACTCAATAGTGTGTGCAGCTGATCTAGAAGTGCCCTTTCATCATTCTGGCCTTCCATATTTGGTGCCGAACATAAGAGATCATCCAAAGAGCTTCTAACTAATTGTCTATAAATTTAAAGGAAAAAAAAACCCAAAAAACCACTAAAATCATAAAATCGATATGGTTGGAAAAGACCAAAAGACCTCCAAGATCATGGAGACCAACCTTTGAGAGAATACCACCTTGTCAACCATACTTAGAGCACTAAGTGCAACATCCAGTTGTTTCTTAAACACATGAGGAATGGTGTCTCCACCACCTCCCCAGGCAACCCATTCCAATGCCTAACTACTCTTTCAGTGAAGAAATTCATTACAACCATTACAAGGAAAACCACAGCTTTTATATAATATATTGACCTGGGTATGATTAAGTATTAGAGTCACCCAGATGACTGAAGTAAGACTTAACAACTCAGGTCCAAAATTTATGTCCTAAAATGTTCAGTCACTTTCCGCGCATCCTTAAACACACATAAATTCTGTTTTCTCCTGGTTTTGCCATGTGCCACAAAGACAAGATTTCAGAGTCTCCATTTCTTTTTTCTGTGCCTCCCAATTCAAGGATTGATAGATTGTGTTAACAATTATTTTTGTGGAGGTAGGTTAAAAAATATCCAGTGTTAGATCACCAGCAGAAATGGAAACATTTCTGAAACATTCTAGAAATGGAATTCTGCCTCCAATCTGTTATTGCCACTGTGTGTGCTACACAATTTTATTTTCAGGTCTTAAATTATTCTGACAGACAGTGAATAGTTGTATTTAGAATTACCTTAAAACATTCCCCAATTCTACCTGTTTTGGGAACCCCGTGACGCTTGCTCCATGGGCATCATATTATCAGGCCACAGTCCAGGCTGGTTAGAAGGTCCAGGCTGTCCATAGGGATTACCTCCCATGTCAATGTCTATCTCATTTGGCCCTGCAAGGTAAAACATTTGTGTATTTTTTAAAAACTGATGGTCTCATCTTACTCTCCTAGTGTTCACATTAGGATGATCACACAAATTGTCAAACAGCTTCATGAGCTTTCCGTTATAATGTTTTACAGTGAACTTTCCATTATAATGTTTTACACGTGAACTTGCAGTCAAGATAATTTCACATTTATAACAGACCACAGATTTAAATACAGCAGACAGTGATCTAGACATGCTACCCTGTTAGAGCAGAATTGCTATTTCAAATCGTTTAGTCTCTAAATAGAAGCATGAAAGACACAGCACCTTACATGAAAAAAACCCGAACAAAAATTTTGGACAATGACATCTGGGTACCAGCATACACACTGTCATAGTGACATCAAAATCTGACATTTTAAATTTCAATACAGAGTGGAAATCGAAAGAAACACAAAGTACATAACATTTTTCTCTTTGGGAGTATTTTTTTCCCTCTACCTATCCAGGGACATACCGCACTACATAGGAGAGTTTAGGTCATCCCATTATTTCCCGGCATCTTTATGAATCACCTAGCATCAATGATTTCTAGGAAGCTAAGCTGGAAAATTCTGACTTAGTCAGGACTACACAAATTTCTTCTGTATTTAATCTTATATCCATTTGTTGCATTGAAATAGTAAGTCTCTCTCAGGGAACTGGTGACAGCCCTGGTAGCTTTACATTATAAGAAAGGAATGCTGTCTATTCAAGCTGGTTTGGGGCATACAAGTATTGGCATAGTAGACTGGAGAATTTCAGCTCTAGACTAAACCTTTGTTAGACATATAGAACAGAAAAAACCCACAGGCTTTAAGACTGTTCATATTTTAGAGATACAGCTTATTTTCTCTCATGCACATAAGGATACTTCAAAGAAAAATGGTATTTGGAATGCGGCTTTATATGAAATTTGGCTACTCCATGTGAAAAGAATTTTGAAATACTTGAGAGCAAAACTTTAAAAGACATTGATTACCAAGAAGTTAACAGAAAAAAAGCATCCGTATCAAATAGGATAAATTAAATTAACCACAAGGCAAGGCTAGTATCTTCATATATGGAATTACTGATGCCATTTAATTCCTGGAATTTAGCAGAGAAGTACTGCACTAAAGAAACACATAGAAATTATCCCCCCACCTGCATAATACCGGGACCTAGAACAAATTATTTGTGTATGAGACACACAGCACCAGAAGAAAACAAGAACATCACCAAAAAATCATAAAATGTCACAGCCAGGGAACAATAACAGTGTCTACCTCAAAAACCCTTTCAATGAAAATCTAGCATTTTACCAACAGTGCAAAGATTCTTATGATGAATGCTTACCAAGAAACCAGGGAAATAGTGCTACGTACGACAATAAGAAGTTAAGAACTTACTCATGTGAATCATTTGCTGTTGCAGCATTGGCCTAGTACCAGGTATGCTGTTAGAACGAACAGGCAGCCCAGACACAGAGCCACCTTCTCCGGGCCTCTGAAGGGTTGTACTAAATTCAGGTCCCGCTCTCAACATTGAAGCAGAACTTGCAGATTCCAATCTGTTCACTTTGGAGTTTGGCAAACCCCAGTCTCCTGGCTGATGCTGATTCATTGCCACATTTTTGTGGGGAGCACTTGCTATAATGAAGAGAGAAAACACCAATATTTATTATCTGGAGTACATGATGTATTTTGGTTTTCAAATTATTTTGCTATTTCATAAAAGTGCACCTGCTAATGTCAGAGCAATTGACAAAGTCCTACAAAAGCATCTAGCGCTCACCATGCCAAATTATAAATCATACAAAAACTATGAGTCTAAAAATATATAAAGTTCATAATGACTGGCTGCCACTGAACTTGCTTCTATATATCAAAAGCACATGTTAAACTAAAAAGTCAAAACAGTAAAAAATAATTTAACTACTTACAGTACAGTACTGGTAATAATACAGGTAGTAAACTGTTCTTATAATTTTAGCTAAGATAATAATTTAGAAGTATTAATGATGGTAAAATTAAAATTCTTTAATGTTAAGGTTTCTTCTAACTGAATTTTGTATTTTAGTCTTGCAACTTTTTTTGCATTAAAGCTATTTCCTTTACAATGAGAGCTGTTTGTATACAACCAACAAACCCAGATTTGCTCCAAAATTGTCTTGGTTTTCAATCATTCTTGGACTTCCACCCATCAAGTTTTGCTTTTGTAACATGGAGAATGCATTCACATTCCTCACTGAAGCACCTGAGCCCATAGGGCTGTCTAAAGACAAGGCTCTGTTAAAAGGTGGACGAGTAGTCTGCACAGACTGGGGACTCTTCACACCTGTTAAAGAATTAAAAGATGCATGCAACTGTACATTTTAAATAAAATATGCTATTAATGACTTAAATTAGTCTTATCTCTTTATGAAGAGATACATTTGATCTTAAGCAAGGCAGGAACAGTTATGTTGCTTCTGTTTTCCCAACAAAAACTCCCATTTTGAACACATAGTTAGGACCTTTTGCAGAAAAAGTCAAAGGCATTTCCCTGTGGCCCTACACAAGAAAAAGAGATTCATTTTAATTTAAGTTCTGCAATGACATGGTGTGTTCCTGAGCACAGTTGGACTATGGACAATTAACCTACAAATCATTGTGCTTCACAGCCAATAGTGTCAGTGGCTTTACATGTTCTTAAATCTGGTTTTATATTTTTCATTATACATGTTTCACCTCCTTTGGTTATCTCAGTAATCCACTGCCCAGTATAATCAAGAGATGACCAGTGTAATGAAAGAAAGCAACAACTGCCATGATGCTGGTCCATCAGCTAGGTTATCCTCCCCTCCTACACTACTTCCTACTAAGGAAGGGCATTCCTTTTGAAGTCAAGGGGGAGTAATGATTAGAATTTACAGGCCACAAGATGTTTTCACATAGAATAAGAAAGAAATTAAAAGCTTGTCACCAATCCCGTATTATATCCCTAGTCATCAGTGAGAGATAAAAATTCTCAATTTTAATTTACAACTCACGAAAGATCTTTCCTGATGACTGGTCTCTGAGAAATCTTCATTAGACAAAGCCAGAATAAACCATAAAACAATGAACTGAATGTTATTCATTGTGTATATAGTAGGCTAGAACTAATAGTGTACATAATAGCTCACGAAAGCATAATTAGCTAGTTTGCATTACATTTGTCCTTGAAGATATATGAGATGAAGAAGGTGTTCTCTAAGGGTGTGAGGATGCATTATGTTTACATCACGTAAGAAAAAAACCCTAACTTTAAAACCCAGGTGGTAGATTTAATTCCTTACCCAAGGCATTTCCTTGAAATACTGCTTGCTTTGTTCCAGGGTTATTTCCATTTGCAGACATAGCATTATTGTAAAACTCTGAACTACTAAGATCACCTAGAATTGCATCCAAATTATCCAAGTCTCCATTCATCTGAAAATGACGCAGTAAAATACCAAGGTTATTTACTCTCCTATGGCTATACTTCAATTTTTACTTAGATCCTTGCTAATCTTAAAATATATGATTGGGAGACAAATGTTTTAATTCACTAACACTATCTGGAGCTATCTTTTCCCTTCCAAAGAAATTTAGATACCTGTTTTTTTGAGTATTTTCTTTCATAGCAGAAAACACACATAACTAAAATAAAAAGCACTTCTGAATATAAACATTTCAAACATCCCAAGTTAAAAAGATAAAAACAGTAATGACAGTGAACAACATTGAGAATGTGTACCATTCAGTGATAAATAATGTATCTATCACACACAAAGAGCTAATAGTGAACACTACAAGACATGAAAATTAAGCACAGGTTTTCTGGTCAGCTGGAGCCCTTTCTTTAAAAATTTGTCTTTAAATCACATAGAGCTTCAATAGAAAAATAGTTCATATATAGTGCATTGATATCTTCATGAAAGAAGCTTCTCTGAATACCATAATTACATCTCATGAGCAAGCACTGAAAGTACATATTGTGTATTATTACAGAGTTCATAGTGACTTTTCCATAAGTGGTATTCAAACAATGTTATAAGGTGTTTTATTTATAGTAAGCCAGTAGCTAATACAAAAAAAATGTGTTGGGTTTTTTTTGTTGTTGTTGTTTTGGTTTTTTGTTTTTTTTTTTTTTTTAATTTACCCAGTTATTACTGATTTGGGAAATTCAAGGTCTAAGAAATTGATATATCTTTAGTAAACTCTGCTATACTGACCAGTACTGTTTACTTTGAAGTTCCAAATCTTAGGACTTAAATACAAAAACATTATATACATAATATATACGTTATATATATATATATAATTTTAAGAACATCTGTTCCTAACAGGTGTACCGCTGGTTTCAGAATAGTTGTTTCATGGTGCTAGTTTTCTGTATCATGACATTTCTCAGAATTCCAGCTCTAGAATGTATTTATTTGTATTTATTTATACAAATTAGATATACCTTTATATATTTAAGTATGTATTTATTTGAATGCTAAATATATATATATATATATATATATATATATATATATATATATATATATATTTGGAAAAACATACTCCCTCATTTTAGAGAAAGAAAAAGAGTGCAAAAACCAATGAATGAACTAAACCAAATCATGGCTATTTCAAGTATTACACATTTTTGTGTATTGTTTATATTTTCAAAACTAAATCATGTTTTACCTTTTACTCTTGTACTGCCAACTAAGTACAGAAGCGGTTATGGGCCCATTTCCTACTAGGCCATAAAACCAAACATGTGCTAAGATCTAATTTTAAGGAGTAATTTGTAAATATTACCTTAATCGCACCATAACTTCAAAATATTAGTCCAGGACTTCAGGACATCAGATTTGGTTTTATATATATATATGTCCTGTAGTTCTTTTCGTTTGTACTTTTTCATTCACAATTAAATCTTTGTTTCACATCATTTGCACAGAATCTTTTTAGAAATGTTTACACATGTACACTGTAGAGTGTTCTATATTTAGTCATTCACTTAATAATAAAATATTGGTTAGCTCATGACATCATTTTACATTATACTGTACCTCCTCTGCTGGCTCCATTTTTATTTTCATCTCTTTTTCTTGACTTGAAGTAAGAATTGTAGAACTTGTGCATTGTCCCATCTTATTATCCACACCTTCTACTTTAGGCTTCAACTCTTTGGAAAGCTGTTCCTTAATATCATCTTTATCTAGTAGATATCTTAGTAAAGCATTGTTTTCTTTCTTCTTTGGGCTTTGTTGTTCCTGTTTGATAGTGCCTTCTCCACAGGAGGTTGTGTTACTAGCATCATGATATGTGTCTTTACCAGTAGCTTCAGCTGTGATCTTGGCCACCTCTGCTGGAGAATTACCATTCTGCAACAATTTATGTAAAATCCTGTGCTTTTCTTGCAGGAGTGACCCATGCATGTTTGAGGAGGAAGATACCCCTCCAGATGTTGATGAGGAAACTCCTGAAGGACTGGTAACACTCGTAGAAGATTCTTTACAATTCGAGTCTAATGGTGAGTTTGATGCTGTAGAATGTCCTCTTTCATCTGAGGAGCACGTAAGTAGCTGAAGGAGCTTTTTATGCCCTTTGCTCTCAGACGGTCCTCTCTGACTTTCAGATGCCT
The DNA here is from genome assembly GCF_048771995.1 of Taeniopygia guttata. Taxonomy (NCBI): domain Eukaryota; kingdom Metazoa; phylum Chordata; class Aves; order Passeriformes; family Estrildidae; genus Taeniopygia; species Taeniopygia guttata. The sequence continues at coordinate 15,389,913 of NC_133045.1, forward strand.
CCAGATTTCCCTCTTTACTATCTTTTTCACTAAGGAGATCTCTGCTGTTTGACTGGCAGATGGAACTTTCCACTTGGTTTTGTTCACAATACAAACCAGAAGGGCTTTTGGAGTCCTGGGTACTTGTTTTAATTTGCTGAATTATACTAATGTTTGGGGAATTATCCAGTTTTGGACCCGGTGAAGAAAGTGTTGATAAAAGGGAATTTCCAACACCCTCACTAATGGCTTGCAGAGCACTAAGAGAACTGCTAGAGAAAGTGCTGTTGCTAGTGTTGCTGGCAGATCCCATTGGCGAGTGCAAACCTGTATCATGTGACAGAGATCAAACTTATTAGATTACAGTACTGCCTGTATCTACTCTTCCTTTGGATTATGTATGACTGCCACATTGAGTTAATACATGAAGTCAGGTATACTACATTTAAGTAACACATGTAGGGTCATATAGAACAGTTAAAATGGATGAAAGATGGAATTCAGATAAAAGTGAGAAAAGATAGCTTGAAAAAAAAAAGAGCTTATAGCAAAAATAAAATACCTGTAACTGGAGAATACTGGTGTGAACTCATTTTTGGACTGCCTCGATTTCTAGGAGATACCATTAGATTCTGTTGGCTGGAAGTTAAGCCAGGACTGCCATGTGGTGGGCTACTTATATTTAACCCAAAACTGTTACTCTGATAAGCAGAGGACTGCATGCCAGGTCCAGAGTTCACTGGCCCCATATTCCCAGGGCTTCCATATCGAGCGCTGGTGAGCTGAGCCACTGCATTGGGATCTCCCATCCCATAGTTTCTGTTCTGCATTGGCATGGCTTGACCAGGTGACATGTTCATAAGACCATTAACAGAATTTGTGTTTCCAGTCACAGGTGTTCTGATGTTTTGCCCAACAGAACTAGGATTTGGCCGATATCCATTTTGTTCTCTGCAAATTCAACATCAGCCCCAGAAACCCAAAGAAAACAAATTAAAACCTTATTTGGAATCATGTGCTACAAATACATTATTAATTAACTGCTCAAATATTTTTTTTCCAAAAAAGAGCAGTGAGAATTCAAGCTTCCACAAAAGCTTCCACTTAAGCCATGACATTTATTTATTCACTACAGAAATGCTTGATCCTTTGAACGTTTCAAGTTATAAACACATATAGTATCACTGCTGCAAAAAGCTTTAATCAATGATCAGATTATTAATCAGATTTACTCATTTACTTCATTCTTTCATCCCCTTCCTGAGTCAATGCCTGACACCATTCTACTGTGCATATTAACAGTGTGTGACCCTGAACAAGTTCATTCACTATTTTTTTTCAGCATCTGGAGGCACTCTAATGCCAGAAGGAGACAGATTCCCTCCAAAGTGACTTTTCAATTAGTCTTGCAAAGAACAAGTAAAGGTCATAGGAAATACTACCTAAGTACATTTCTGGTAAGGATTATGCATCAGACAACATCTGATTTGTTGTCTTTTTAACTGGTGTACAAAAGCACATGACTGAGCATTTCTATTTTCAGTGTTCCATCAATGCTACCACAAAAGACTAATATAAACATAGCACAGGCTTTGAGCAGGTATTGAGGAAAAAAAATCTCTTTTGACTGTGACTGTCTTTCTGCCACATAGTTAAAATGTGACTCTGTGAGGCTTACACATCTATTTGTATGCTATGCAGCTCTGTTTCCCAAATTATTCCCCATCTGAGTTTTAATCGGGTAAAATATTTTACTGTGCTGTTTTTCTTAGGTTATCTTCAAGATCAGATGTATTTTTTAAAACTGTGACACTTAAATTATAAACAGATACTACTAAGTTCACCTTTGAAGGAAGTGGGTGGAGATAAATCCATGGCGGTCATTAGTTACAGGATTTCGAAACAGTTTACTCTTTGTTTGTGCTGTCACTATTGTACCATCCGCTAAAGAAAATCGATACAATGGGGTTTCAGCATGACCTTGCATATAAGCTGTAAAGGGAATACACAAAAATAGTTAATATTTAAAATCCCAAGAATTATTAATATGAATTATAAGGTATTTTTGACACAATACCCTTCATTTACTGAAGATTACCCCCCCAAAACCCAAAAAAACCATTAAAAATAAATAAATAAATAAATAAGACCTACCCAAAACATATCTCGAGAAAAAGAAGTATTCCACTATTTCTCCTCTATCAATAGAGGTAAGATAAAAGCAAACAAGATTATTTTGATGCTGCAATATTTTGTGCTCACCAGACACAACTGGCAAAGTTCTGCATTTGTTAACAGACTTCCAAGGCTAGATTATAGAGTCCATGGCTCCTCCTTGGGGAAGAATTATTACGTTTGTTTCAATCAAAAAATTGTGGAAACTACTGGTTTTAATTTGAGCTTCATGTCTCTTGTTAATTTAGGATTCATTTGATCAGTTATGTTGAAGAACTTCCAATGGAATGGAAAATCCATTTCCTGACAGTATGCGTTTCTCTTTATTTAACATCTCCTGTGCTTGAATTACATTGTAAATCCTTCAAAAAGACTAGAGTTTGGAATAATTAGAAAACACTATCTTTCTTACTGAAGAGTATGGCTGTACTTCACTTATCTATCAAGATTATCAAATCAGCATTACAAAATATGTGGCTGGAAATATGCCAATGTGAAATGCTGAAAATATGCCAATATGGAACACTGAAAATATTTTGAGCCCCGTGTCTTGAGAATAAGAAAAAGGCATCAACACAACGGTTACCACTTTCAGAGAGTGTATCTTTAACACAGGAAAGGGTGAAATAAAATAACATTGAAGTAACATTAACCAAAAATTACAAGATAATGATAATTAAAGATGCTATATCATCATATAAATATAACTGTCTCTGTCATTGTTGTGTCTATCTGTAGAAAACAGCTTCCTTGATGACCCCAGATCATGTATGTGGTATTTTCCATGTTAATTTCCAAAACAAACACATTGAAAAAAATCAAACAACTTCCAGCAGAATTCCTCATTCTCAAGAGGTCATCCTCCTTCAGCTTGTAAATGAATCACAGTAATTAACAAAAACCATGTAAAAAAAGGAACACAGGCAGAATTTAGCCCTTTTCTTTTTCAGAAAAAAATGCAGTCCATAGGAGAAGCAATGTGACCCAAACATTGTAAACTGATTTTTACCTTCATGATAGTGGCGTTTATTTGACCATGACTGCCCGTCATTGTGGCATAAGAATCTCTGAATACACCGACGAATTATATCTTCGAAGCCAGGTCTCATGGAAGATCGTAATGAGTTCGTATCAATGTTGACAAGTTTGCCTTAACAGGAAAGAAAATACACAAGTTGAACTCTTCATGACTATGACAATTCCTTTTGTATAAATATGGTATATTTCCTAAGGCTCCGATATAATCCTTTTAATCACCAAATTCTGAGCATGCAGAAGTTACATTTATGAATTATCTGCCATATACGAATATGATGCTGCTTGTTAAAGCATCACTATTCAAAGGGAGTTATGTAACTGAGTAAGAGGAAGTTAATCACCCATAGGCCAATGTCAGAGCTTTAAAAAACTAACTTTAGTCTCTGGTTACAGGCACCTAAGGGATGCACACAGAGTAAAATTGTTTAAAATAGTAACCAACTACATCAAACGAACATCATAAACACAAAGCCCTATTTACATTATACAACTCTTTTGATTTAAACAGCATAAGCCACTTTAAACATTAGCTCATGTACCGTATAAAAATATAAACACTCTAAAGGACTTCCAGTTATGACCTAAAATACTTTCTTCTGTGTAAAGGAAAGCAGAACGACAACCACTTGAAATGCTAGTTAAAACACAAGTAATGCTTTTTACCAACCTACCAAACAGTAACAGAGAGAAGAAAATACCTCCTGCGGGTGTTATTACACCTCACTACCAACAATGGTATATTGTAAAAAGCAGTTGGGAATTCTCAGTATGAATTCTGTTAGTCACTACATATACGCAATACACATTCCATTTATTTAAAATGAGCACGTGGACAAAGAAGACTCCTTCATACCTTCCTCCTGGGTATACTTCCTACCTGAAAGATCATGTCTTGTAATAAAGCTCTCTGGATTTGCTGGAAATACCCTTTCTGTAGTTGTGATACGACGTGCCACACAAATCATGCAGGACTGCAAATCTGTATTTAAAAAAGAATGTTTCTTCTTTCATCATCTCCTGTTTTACTGTGTTGAAGAATCTAATAAAATAGCTGAAGCATCTTTTGTTGTTACAATGGAAGTACAGACAGTAAGGATTAAAGCTGCTGCGCTCTTGAAAATGGTTTTCTAAACACCAAAGAGCTTTTCTGTGCAGAAATCTCTATGCACGACAATTCCACAAAAATTCCTACCTTCCCCCTCTTCCATCATAGCTCTTGGCTGCGATAAAGCAAAGCACTGCATAGTTTCATATCTTTGACGAATATCCTGGTAGCCACCTACATCTTCAACGAGGTCACGAGAGCTTTTCACCATCATCCGGCAGTTGAATGTATGGCTCTTCTGTCTAGGTGTTTCATTAGTCCAAGAAACTCCATTAACTTAAAAGAACACAGTAAGAATTCATATAGATTTTCAGATACAATCAATTAATAACTGATTCTTCTGAATTTAGATACCCTGTTCCCAGATTACAGATATTGAAGACTATTTTCAGATGCCTTCTCAATGTACCACCAATACAGCTTGGTATAAAAATAGGTGTATAAAGAACCAAGTAAAAAACACTCTTTCTTTTGCATGACACTTTCAGTCACTTGAAAGGGTGCTGGGAAGTCATTCATATATTTTAAAAACAAGCAGTTTTTTCAGCCAGCCTTGTGGTATTAGGGAAGGTGTTCCTTTAGTGTCGCTCTTTAAAGTTATAGGTAAACAAATTGCAAAGGCTAAAGTAAAGTGTGAATTTCCAGCACATTTATTTCTGATGGCATACTATTGTAAAAACACAGTAATATTTATCAAGATTAAGATATTTTTATAGTAAAATATTCCTTAGATCACTAATCTGTTTTGAAAGGTTATCCTTTATGAGGTATTTTTGTCTTCTCTGATTGTTTTCAAATAGTCTAGTAAGTGTAGTAAATAAACTTTTACTACCTGAAGACTTAGGTAAGTTTTTAAGAAAGTCCTTCCGGTCCTCTTCATGCAAGATACCATACACACTTGTATTAACCAAATCTTCTTGTTTATACTGCAGATATTGTGTGACATTTTCTGATACAAATACTATGTTCCCATCTCGATTTACAACAAAGAGGAAGCCATCCAATGCCTAAATATTAACACGACAACAGATCATGTAAGACATATTGACTAATTCTCAACATAATTTAATTTTAAAGTTGGGTGTGTGATAAATGTCAATTTATAACATATTCACTTATTTTCAAGGATAGAGATGAAGTTTAAAATTCTTCTTTGAGGAAAAGTGTGTCTGGTAGGGAATTATTTGAATAATAATAATTAATATGTCCATGTGATATTCCATTCAGCTTTCACATTGATAACCAGCCTTCTTGTTTCATTCTTGATTCATATGAACACTAGATTATGAATTTGTACCATTAATTCAATAGTGAGAAAATTGAAACAAGAAGTTCAGTAGAAACAAGAAGTAATGAATATGACAGCATTTCCACTACCAAGTGATGAGATAGAAGGATCTAGACAAATACTGTATGCTCGTAATGGAAAGAGAAATTCAATATCTATATTAAAAAAATAAGCTTCAAAAACACTTTGATGAGCTTGTAAATATCAGATTAGTTTTCTAGGCATAAAGAAAGGCTATCTGCTATGTACCTTTGTTTACTATTATTCTTGGGTTATTTCATTTGATGGCAACATTCATTCAAAATGCTTCATAATTTAGTAACACAAATGCAGACACACATAACAAACCTCTCCTTGCAAAAACTCCTCCATTTAATGTCTATCCTCTAAAAGAAACAAAATATTCCTTGTACAAATAAGCACTGCTTCAGTAGTAATTTGCTAATGACTGCTGGAGTAAATAAAGCATAGGTATATTAGAAAAAGTCAAAGGCTATTCTATTTCTTTCTACAGACAATTTCAGCAAAATTAAGAAAACACGATAGATTTTATTCCTCAACCTTTCAAACAGACTTCTTCATGGTACATGCATACTATTTTATTACCACAGGATTGCATACTTTATTGTAATATTTTCACCTGCCGTAAGTATTTGGTTCCATAGGGGTTTACTAGGGCCTAATTTGTACTTGCCTGTAATAAAAGAGGTCCCAATGAATCTTTGTCAATAACTCCTTGACCCGTGGATGATACATCAGCTTTCTGAACATCATCATCATTAGAAACTGCTTTTCCTGAAAGCCAAAAGATACATTTCCATAAAGTGACTTTTCATATGATAGCCACATTTTAACATAACAAGCCAGATCCTAGGGAGAATGTAAATTAAAGGCAAAAAGAAGCACTAATGAGAGAGGAGGACTCATATACTGTTGGCTGCTAAGACTAGCAGAAATGTCATGGCCACATAATGCCAAACTCTTTGCTCACAGAAATTGACTTGGCAGTTGAAGCTGACATAATGAACTTGCTTTGTGAACATTTCTTGTTTTTCAGACACTGTCTGATGAATACCTGTGTTAGCCATTAAACACACTCATATATATATATCTTTCTTATTTTTTTATTTTGATCAGCTCATTGCCATTGGTCACAGTCTTCAGATGTGATCACCACTGTTCTACAAAAAGTATTTGATTCATGCTAACAGCTGTGTGCCTGTATGTGTATATACGTGTGTGTATGTGTGTGCATGCATATAATAAAATCATATTTTAAGAATCAAAATATCCTAAGTTAATTTATTGCAGGGGAAGGTGGAATGGGAATCTATGCCATGCAGCAGAATTATTCTGAACTTTATTTTGTGGTACTTGCTGGCTGGTTAAGAAGACCACAAGAGTACAACATCTCAACTCTATAATGAAATATTAGAATACATTCCATGACACTACAAAAAATATCCAAAACAGAAGATGATTTTTAAAAATTGTTTTAGCCTAAGATGTGGCAATTTACCACAACAGGTAAGATATATACCACAGCATGTTCCATTTTTCTAATGCTTTACTAAACAGATGACACATGTAAGCATGGGAAGCTAGTCACTGGGAGGTGGAGATGGTGGGGGCGGAGTGATGTTTAAAGAAATAAATTATATACACCCCTCACTCTATATTTCAAAACATGGGTTTTGCATACACCTGTCTTAAAAGAAAGTGTTGTATCATTTAGGTTTACCCTAGCTGGCAGAATTTAACAAGGTAAGATGCATTGCTTCTTTTTCCTTTGTTGAGTTGGCTATATTCAGAGTACATTCAATCACACTAAAAAAGCAATTTAAAAAAAATGCATAAAAATCACTATCTCTGATTGGAGGCTTGCCCATAAGAAAAGGCTATGTTTCCTTAAATTCAAAGGCAATGGCACATATTCTTCATACCGGTGAGTATTTGGTATAGTGTAAAAGCAGGTGGCAGAGTACCATCTCCTTTTTGTTTAACTTGTCTGTGGTACAAAACTGGTAAGACAGGCCATACAAGGTTTTAAAATCCTAATTCCCAATAAAAAGTGATGATAAATACTTGTTAATTTTTAAATAGAAAATTACTTCAGGCATATTTAAGGCTTGTATCAAGTCAAAGTCCAAAGACCTGCTCAGTTACATGCTATTGTGAAAACCACTACTCAGTTTCCCAAGTAAGTATTGCTACAACAAAAGAATCACAATGAAATTAAACTACTCATTTTGACTTAGCAGGGAACTGTACCTTGCTCTTTTATTTGTCGAATCTGTCTCACAGTTTCTTTTAAAATAGCACATTTGTCTGGTTTGACATTGAAATTGTCAATGTCACTTAGATTAGCAGATATCAGCTCAGCCAGTTCTTCAATGTATTTGCTTTCCTGCTCACGTCGACGCTTCTCACCACTGCAGACCAGACTAGGAATCAAAAACATTGTTTTGCATACTTATATACCATCCTGTACAAAACCTGTGCTCACTCTGTGAACAATAATGTACTTCACTTAACACCCACCCATTAAACCTATGCAGTAGCTATTCTTCCAGCAAACATGAATCTGAAGGGCAAATGTGTGTGTTTTGTTACGCTGCTGTTTGGTTTGGGGTTTGTGTTTGGTTTGCATCTTTTTTTAAGAATTTTAAGTACAAATTGGTATCAAGAGACTAGAAGAAAGCTACTAACAAAAAAAATCCTCCTGTTTTTACTCTATTACTCTACTGTCAGATTTAATGAAAAGAGCAGCTGCTTTTGTTATAAAATTGTAGCACTTGTACAGAAAGTATATTTTAATCTTAGAAGTTGCTTTACAGTTGCTCAAAATTTACTAGACAAACGAAACTGAATTTTAGCATGATATTAATTCCCTTCCATTTGATTGTACAGAGATGATTATAGAAGGTGATAACTCATAAACTTCTAGGCATCAGAACCTAAATGCCATCCCAACATGCAAGAAAAGCAGAATCCTAGACCACCTAATCTTGCTGGAGAAAATGTCTCTCTCAAATTCCTTTTCCTACCCAGGTTAATGTGGTGAGTAAAGAGACTGTCTACAGCCTAAATCAACAGGGAGAAATATCAGACCCAGTATGGCAAGAATAGGAAAAGAAGGACTTGGGGCAGGGGTAAGAATGGACACATCAACATAATTGAAAGAGAATAATCATTCTTTGAGATGAAACCAAGTGAAGGAGTTAGGAAAGTATGCATGGACCAACACTGGAGAAAACAAACACATGACAAAGCAGGAGCTTGAAAGATAAAGAAAGCTAATGAAGGGTAACAATCTGAAAAAGAACTCCTGTATGAGAGACACTGTAGAAAGGGAAAGAGAAAATTGAATAGAGGATACTTATAAAAAGACACTGGGATACAATGCAAAGCATTTAAGGCTCTCATACATGATCTTTTATAATGACGAAGGCAATTGGCATGGGGCACTGGATATGTATATATAAAAGGGACAAATATTAGTACACACAATGCCTGACAACGAATTTAATACAAGTTAATACTCTATGGGAAGAAGAAACATGAAAGGATAAAAGAGTCTCCACATGGTGGAGAGCAATGAAGCTTGTGGGGAACAGAAAACTGAGTCCCTCAGGCAACAGTATCTGATAGAGTTGGGTGAGGGGCAGGAAGATAACACACAAAATTTAAGATGAACTTGAAAGACAAAGAAGTACAAACAAACCAGCAAAAAGCTCAACCTCTTGCAGTATTCTTTGATAAATGTAACCGCCTGAAATGAGGCCTGTCAAATCAATTACCAGGTATGAGATGATGCCTTTAAAATTCCTGTGAAGCAAGAGGTTTTTCTTCTTTTGCCTTGCAATCACAACTTCGAAAGGGATTCCTTATCTAATGGAAGGTATCCCTGCCCATGACAGGGGAACTGGAACTAGATGATCTTTAAGGTCCATTCCAACTCAATCCATTCTATGATATGTCCACTGTAATAAAATTTCCACAGGAGTCCAATTATAAAGCACAGTTCATCAACTACACCTAATAGTAAAGTTACCTATCTTCACAACAGAAGTTGGCCTAGAGAGTTTTTCAACTAAACAAATTCCTTAGTTAGAACTTACTCTAAATTGCAATGCAAATTTGAAAAGTATTTTTAAAAACTCATTAAAAACCAGTAAAGTTCTATATAAACGTACCTTGCACCTGGTGTATCACAGGACAATGGCTTGCGCTTCCTTGACTCACTAGTCAAACTATCTAAGGAGTTTTCTCCTAATCCACTCATCTTGACCTTGCATCAGCAGCTAAAAGCAAAGACATAATAACTGTGAATAAAATGCTCAAAATACTAATTCAAAATACAGAGAACTTGTCCAGATAAGTAATTTATTTTTATCAGATTTACAAGTGAATTTTCGTAATGCAAATCCATAAACCTTTTTGCTACTAAAAAATGTTTGTTTACATTTCTTTAAAATCTATTCTCTATTTAACCAAAACACAGGTTATTAAAGCTTTCTATCACTCTAAGCAAAGGTAAAGGTTAAAAATGCATTTACTTTTTTTTTCAGAGATATTTAAAATTTGCACCATTGAACTGGAACCACTGTATAGCTCCAAGTCATCTAAAAAAAAATTCTCAGTATTTAAACATATATTTAGATAACCTGAAAAGAAAGCAATAAATTAATGTTACACCAATACACAATTGCAGAAACAAATACTTTTCATCCTGAGGAGTATATCAGGAGCTTACAGGAGTTTCATACTCATCTCTGCATAAAGCCAACAGATTATTATTACCATCTTTACAGGTTACTATAGTTTTCACATCTCTTGCTAAATCTTCTAAAATCCATACAGTTTTCTAAAACTTTGAGGCCAAGGCAAGCAAAGGCTTCAACCATCTTTAATTTCTATTGCTTCTGCAGCAAAGACTGGGCCATAACCCAATAAAATATCAGGGCATTTTGTTGAAGTCTAGTTACATTAAACAAACCTGGCAGATTAGATATATATGACACTCATCTCCCCTCACTCCCAAGAGAAAAAAAGGAGCACAGACAAGAGAAAAAAGTCGGGTCAGGTCCTGCTATGCCAGGATCAACAACATACTGAAGGAGAAAAAAAATTTAATGAATCTATGCTATGTATCTAGTTGGTGTATTTTAGAACACAACTGGAATGACAAAACTATCTAAAAAATTGATTTTGGTATTTTTTACTACAGTGAGGCAAAACTGACCTAGGCAGTTAGAAAGTTAGCACTATTTTGTCCTTTTTACAGAAATTTCCAAATTAAGTGTAAATTTCATTTACTGCATTCTAGTTCAGACTGCAGTTAGTTACCCTGTACAGCAGCGGCAATAAATGGTGCTATATATTTAGTTAATAGAATTAGACTTGTCAGTTAGAGAGAACCTTTTTGCATAACATAACACAAGCATTAAGAAATCTTTCACAGAAAAAGTTCTTTGTCTCCACAAGCAAAAACTACCATCATGACAGTTGTTAGAATAAACTGGCCTAGGATAACCAAATTCCTATGAGTCACTGATAACATATATCACAAGGACAAGGAACCGATAGAACTAAATGAAGTTTATGTTAAGGTATCAGAGGCTGGTGGCCAACTGCCTCAAGAAGCTCTGCAGAACAGAATATGAGCACCCTGTTGAACAAGAAGCTAGTTAAACAGAAGTCAGCAGCGTATGCTTGCAGCAAAGACAGCCAGCCCTTCAGAAAGGGAACCCAATCAATTAACTGCTTCCAGGACAAGATATATAAGAAAAAAACAAAAAGAAAAAGGAAGTGTGTATATTACTTTTGAGGTTACTAACCTTGACTGACTGAATTTTTGCTTATTGGCTTCTTGGGAGGGGTGGGAATGTGCTGTAGTTTTTTCTAAAGTCTAAACTCAAAGGACAAGGACACACAGGAACAGATTTGCATGAAGCAGCATGGAGGTTTTTAATTCTACACAGGGAGAATTTAAAAGAGAATTCCTCCTACAGCAGTACAAAATTTTGAAAGCTAGACAGGACAAAGGACTGGATTACTCTAGCATGTGTAAAAAGCCCAAAAATAAAATGGCACCATTTTAAAGTACAACTTCTCTTTGCAGCTAATAAAATGTTAAAATGCTTAACATAAAATCCTGTCATAACAAATCCTCATGCCAATCTGTACACATTACAAAAGGAAGGATAACATGTTTTTTAAATGACAATAGAATTAAACCCAACAATCAAACATAATCTTCCATTTGAAATAAACAATTACAAAAGATGCCTAACTCTGTACTATGGGCATGAACTGTACAGGTAAGAACTTGGTTTTACATATAAATATTTGACAAAAAAACAGGATGAATAAGACAAACACAGCAGAGAGATGGAAGAGCAAGTCTGAAGACCTTTATCCATTCTTATATTCCTCCAGGGCAAAAAAATCCCAAATACAATCCGTAGCGGCCTACTTTACATAAAGTTCAAGAAAAATACACTGTTAGGCCACTAGGTGCCAGTATAGACCTGAACAACTGCAGAGATCACATTTTCTTCAATTTGCGTAATTCAGCTGAATGACAAACTAATCATCTGAACAAGTAAGCAGTTGGAAATAAGAGATTATAAAAACAGCTTATGGCCATGCAAAAATCAGTTTATTATCTGAAGCTGATACTCAGCATTACATATGACTCAAGGTTTTATGTCTACAGACCTCACAGCTGAGGCTGCATATTCAGTCATGTTGTAGGTGACTTCCTGCACTTCCAGGACTCTTGCTTCCCTCGCCGTAACTACATTTACAGGCTGAGTATAGTCAGAGCTCAAGGTTTAAGAGCTAACGTGGAAAGAGGAAGGGAGAGCTTAAAATGTGAGTCTTAAGGCTAACTCAAGAAGGATGTGGACAAAGCAATCATGTCTGAAGCCAAGCGTAAATTCTTTTTGAGAGAAGAAAGCATTCGAAACACATTAAGCAGTTGAAAATTTGAGTTAGGATAGACATTTCACTATAAGATAATTTTGAAGGCTACATGGTAGTTTTAAATTATTCTAGTCATTTCTGGTTCAACATCTACTTGTACTGAGAGATAACTCACAGTGTAATTAAATAGAAAACCAAAAATTACTACATTTTGTCTCAGGAACATGATAAATATCCTTGGACAAGGAAGGAAAAATCAGTGATTTGCATAGGCTGTTTCCCTACTCTTACACCCAAGTAGCTGGTGGTACTTTATTCAGGCCTGAAGCTGTAGAGTTGCTGCACGTGCATTTTCCTTTCACTAAGAATATCACTACAAGCTGTGCAGGCAGGTCATGCCTAGAACAACTCTGTAACTGTTTAGCTAAGGAAATTACAGAAGCTGCTTCCCAATACAGATGGATTTACAGTACATATTGTTAACAGTCAAACTAATTTCCCAGCTAAAGGAAGTATTTGCAAAAGAAGCAACTTCTTTCATTATTAACTCCTCAGTGAGTTAATAATAAAATAAACCAGTTTTAAAAGTACCAGGTGTTATATTTCTTCATTGAAGATGAACCTGCAATATCTAATGGGACAAAAAGGGTCCTTTTCCAAAAGGAAGTCTATTTTGGGGGTTTTGGGAGTTTTCCTGAAGTTAATTATTTCAAAAGACAGCTCTGAAACACAGGTTTCAAAAGCTGAAACTTTTATGCATTTTTACTACTAAAAGAAAAAAAAAATTAACACAGGCATCTTCGTAAACTTACTTTCTGAGAAAAGAGACAACAACATTATTTCTGGCTTATGAACCACTAATGCTGGCTAGAAAGGCTTCTCTGCTAGTGATAATACACAATATTATCTGCCTAAATGAAGCACTTTTTTAAAGAAAAGAATTAAAGTCAAATTCTTTCTGTTATTTGCACAATTAAAACAAATCTAAAAGCTTGCTTAAATTTGACTGAATAGCTCAATTAGAACATAAAACTGGGCAAATGCAAGAAATTCTATTACATTTGAGATCAGTATAAATTATCCAAAACAAAGTCTTCAAAGCAAGGTACTGTTTAATTTCATTGATTGTAGCAATAATAAACCACTATATCATTATGCTCCTAATCCCACCAGTGGAGTGGAAAAGAAGGCTGCAATATTTGGAGAAAAAGTTCCAAACTTTCATGATTATTTGCAACATCTTTGCATGTATAATCTTAAATTTCCCAACATTCTTCGCAATTCAGGAAAACAGAAAATAACAAAGATCTTCTTGCTTAGCAGTAACTGGTGAAAAAGTTGCTCATGCCTACACCTTTGCAATGTACCATACACTTTTCATATGTCAGGTCTATTCACTTCTCAGTGAAAAGCATAAATGAGTTAAAAATGTACTGGGTTATGCACATGGCAGATAAAATAAGTTTCAGTAATTACTAATCCATCCATATGCAACAGCATATGTACGACCTTCCAAACAAAACCATGTATTTTAAAGAAATCATGAGCGTTTATGAGTAGCAGTGTCCAACCTGCCATGGTTTCAGTATTTTGACAGGGTAAAATCCATTGTCTTCTAAAATTCCACCCTGGAATAACAAGAAAATGATGCACGTGCCAACAATACAGTATGTTTGCAATGAGGAAAGTTCTTTAGGCTATTTCCTACAGAGCATTCAAGCCAAAATGACATTGAAATTACTAAGCACAGTAAGTAGAAAGTTTTCAGTTTGATACAACTGTTTCTTCTCTCATCTTATTCAACTCATCCCGACAGAATCTAGAAGACTACTGACTTAATCTCCCTTAGATTGCTCTCTGCTACCTTGTCTTTCAACGTATTCATTTCTTTGTCCAACTCAAGTGTGATTCCCTTGTGCCCCTGCTCCTAGTAGCTGGTAGATGTAAGACCTACTCGGCAAACAGGACATGGCAAGTGAGACGGTTTTGTCCTAGCAAGGGCCCAAAAATACAAACAATTACGTGATTCAGATTTAGTTTTTATATTTGTTTCGCTGGAATAGTTGAATACCGTCCAAAATGCACAACTATACAATACTAATTTAAAACATATCCAAAATATTTTCTTAAATCATGTTTTTTTGCATGAAAACATTTTAAACACTTTGTTGGTCCCATGAAACTACGAAGTTTTTCCTATATTAAGTATGTGTACTTGTGCTATTTTGTACCCTTGGAAGCTCTCCTGTCTGAGCTGATTTCTTGTTTGAGAAATTGACTAAGCAGAAATTAGTATTACTCAGAATAAGCCAGTTACAAAGAATTAAACCAAACAAGTTCATTTCAATGAATCATGAGCATACCCTGGAATTCTATATGTTAGAATATTAAATGGAATCCTCCCTCCTAAAAAACAAGATATAAGTCACATATTTTTGCAGGATGTAGATTGCAGTATTTAAATTTTGTTAATAAATATAACTACAGGATATTCCATTCTGCAACCCTGTATACTTAGTCAAAATTTGTTATTTCAACATTGGATCTCCCTCAAATACACCTAAAAAAGTATCAAAAAGTATTGAAGCTTCCGATTCAAAATATTCTTGATATTATGCAGAGATTCTTTTGCTCTAAGACTGACCACAGAAACAACTGATGTTTCCACTTACATAGACAAGAATCCACAAGAATATAAGCAGCAATTTCACTTTATGGCAGTGGTGTAGTATGGTTTTTAGTTTGAGTTGAGTTTTTTTCTTCTTTCTTCCCTCCCATCCTTTTCTTTTTTTTAAGTACATGCTTCTCATATACTAAACTGTAGCCTTAAAAATGTTCAGGTATATATAGTCCAAATATGAGATCACTTACTAGTCCTTAGCAAACATTCAAGCACTGAATATTTTTCAGAGGACCTTCAGAATCAGAATTCATTTTAAGTCATATCCTGGAAAACAAAAATAATATATATAATATGTAACTTCAAGTAACTGTCATCTCTGCTATACGTTGAACAGTTGACCATTCAACTCTGCTGTCCCTACAATAAACCCCATGCTCTTCTAAATACAGAGGCATTAGCAAACTGCTCAACATCTTAAATTTAAAAAATATTTTATTTTAACACTGTGGTCTGTTCCACTTCACATGAATTAGTTTATGTTATTAGGGTGCTTATATCAAAGCACAGCCATTCACTAAGTGCTTGGCATTTGGGGCCGCGCAGTAGATTCCCCATCAGATCTCACATTAGTACAACTTTCAACATGCGAGCATACAATTTCCTGACTAAAGCCTGCTCAACCAAAACCCAGGAGTGCTCAAACAAAAACATCATTCAACATGTTTTATCTCAATGAGTTCAACATACTGACCTTTCACTGATCTATCCACTCTCAGGATGAGCTACAAAGATAACCAATTCACACCATGCAGAAACTTAGTATCCAACACAGTCTGGCTACCAAATCTAAGTTTCCATATGGTAGGTTTTTGGATCAAATTTTTAAAACACGTAAAAAAAAGATCATTACATTACAGTCTGGATGAGATGGCTAAGTGACTAGTCATACTGTTACCTGCAGCACAGACAACAACAATATGACAAACACCTAAAGACAGAACACACCACAGTGTTCAGGTTAAAAATATACCTATATATAATGTGCCAGATGGTAAAAACAATGGCTACTTTTTAAAATAAGACATAAAAAGGGTAGCACTTGCAATCTTCCTTAAATGTTTCAGAGATAATTACTGTGCCTTTTAAAAAAAGAACACAAATACAAGACACTTTAAATTAGAGTGTGTAAGACCAACATACTTTTAAACCTCCGAGGAAGGAACAAATGCAGCAGAAAAAAACACCACTGAACCTTTACTACAGCTTTGTGAATCTGAAAGTGCAATGTAACAAACCACTGAAACAGACACTTCTGTACACTGAGTAAATAAAGAGCTTTTCATGTAACTAGTTTATACTAAAAAGTCTTTCATTACCTTTTAAGATGAAAGCACCTATACTTATATTATGAAGCAAACAGGAAATTATATTAGTTGTATTGATACACCACTGTGCTTATCCAGGACTTCCCCCATCAGTACAGTAACTAATAAAATACTATTCCAAAACACAGGCATTTGATCATTCTCTACTCTTTCTCCCTCCCACATTCCTCCACAGACAAAAATGTGATTTACTACGTAATCAGTGATTCAGAGACTTCACTGAACCAGGACTTTCAGTTAAAAAAAAAAAAAGTGCCGTCTATAATGCCAGTGAAACACACCTTGTTGCAACATGTTAAATAGTCTTAATTCCATGCACATTCATTTTATATTATGCATTCTATCTTAGGGAGACTGATTTTTCAGACCTTGCCAGGTTTCATTTACTAATTCCCCTGCAGTGCTTATGTTTAGTACACCTGGGCTATTTCTCAGACATGACAATTCAGTTGAACCTTTTTCACTTTGCGTGTGTTAATATGACAGGACACTTTTAGTTAAGAGATGATCAGAGGTGGAAGATGCTTGGAGTTCATCTCCTGTTCCTCTGATAAATAATGCATGTGATCTATTTTTGGAATGTCATTACTTGTTAATTTGTTTCCTATGCATCCTGGTTTGCCAGTCAGAGCAACTGGTAATGGACCATGTTAACAGCAAACAAAATATATGACACAGAAAAGCAGGGCCCCGGTGAAAGTGAAATTAAAACACATAAAATTAAAAGTCTCAATTTAAAATTAGTAATTCCTAATACTCCTGGTTGTTTTAACAGCGCAGGTGAACACACCTGCCTTTAATCTTCAGGATAGCATAAATACAGCTTTAAAACTCAACTGCACACTTACATTTCACACTAAAACTGCACACTCCTTTGGTGATATTTTTTAAGTCAGCCATCTTCTGCCATATTTTGCCATAGATTTCCAGTATATACAAATACCGACAGCTAAATCTTCCATTCACTCGAGTAGTATAATTTAAAAATAATTTGTGACCTAAATTTCATTTGGTAAAGCCTATGCCAATTTGCCTGAGGAAAGAATCAAAGGAGGAATGGTCATTAGAGTTTCATGCGACAAAAGAACCCAGAAAAGTGTACACATCTGTGACATCTCAATATAAACAGAGACAATAGAAGCCTTATACCACTATGATGGAGGGTGTGGGGGAGGAAGGCTCGCAAGCCCTTTTTTGTTTGTAACATGAATAATTTTGTGAATAATTTTGTAAAATGCAGTTAGGAAGACTCCTGTGGCATAACTGAATTAGTCTGTTTCTTGCTGGATCTCTCTGCTGAATTCAATTTTTAGATGAATCAGGCATCAGTCGTGAAACAAACTCAGACACAGAAACAGGAAAGGAAAACATGAATAGACTTTCCCTCATTAAACAGACATACACTGCATGAGACATATATTCTAACATTTCTAGCACATTACAACGTGGTATTTGTTTCTTCATTACAACACATCATTTGTAGCTCCAGTTCAAACTATTAAAACCAGGTATCTCATCAAACAGTTTTAACAGGGAAAGAAAAAGGAAAAGGAAAGCAGCAAATTAATCAGTTACTACTTGTGCACACAAATCAAAGAAATTGTGAAAGATGTTAAAATTGTCCTATGAGGTTAGTTGTGTTTAACAACTAGAAGCAGTGTGGAATATTAATCTACACATCTCTACACATATGTGAGGACATCACCACACATGTAGTTTTAGTAGCTTCCTTTTTATATAGTATATTAATGTATTTCACCATAGTTATAATAAAGAAATCAATCAGCCTTCTGAATTGAGTCAGACATCGTCATTTCTTCCCATTGGGTTTGCCTGCATTTACAATACTATATAATAGCTGCTGCTTAGGTACACTAGCTGGAATAAACAGGGAGGCCACAAACGACCACTGTCAGGGCATGTTTCTCTTGCAGTTGCAAGGAGAATTGCACGTATGAGGGTGCAGAGGATCTTCTATTAATCATTTAATATTCATCGTTCCCTCAATGTTGCTGGCAATGCTTCTGGAGACACCCTCAATTCCCAGAAAAAGCTGCATCAAGAATAAAGCAGCACTACAAGAACAGCCCACACAGAACCACAATTCTGTCCTACTGTATTAACACAGCTGTAAAGTAAACACTTCTCAACCACTAAACTGCTTATAGAACTGAATTTTTAAAGAGTTCAAATCACAGCAGTTGTGGGTCCCTCCCCAGACTAATCTCTAATTAGGAAAATGAACACGCTATATAAATCTGATGAAACAATTTGCAAGAACAGGACTGGAGAGATATGGAAACAACAGACTGAAGTAGTCAGGCATCAGGTTTCTTTGTCGAGAAAGAGTTTTGAATGTTATCTCTAGGTAAGGTGCTGAGTGACTCCTTGATTAAGTGGCACTTAACATTCAGTAAATTTAACGTTCCAACAAGAACAGGCAGCCTAATATCTGTGCCTATGAGCTAGTGAGGGAGGAAATGGAAACCGATGCAGTAATCAAGTAATGGATTCTTTTCTCAGTGAAAAGACACACATTTAAGGGGAAAGAAATGTGAAATAACTATATGTCATTTTCATACTCCATCGAAAATGTAATGCTGCTATAATTTGTCTGATTTGGCAAAGCTACAAAGGGAAAGGTGAATTTTCTCGGCCACAGATACTTCGGATTTGTGATAAAATCTGCAGAGTATAAAAATTACACACATGTTAATTAGGTCCACAATTTGCTGGAGTCACACCCTAAATAAAAATTCCTAACATTGGCTACTTTGGGTCTCCAACACTGCAATTTGGCAGCAAAGTTCAGCTGACACTTCTTATCTCTCAGACTGAGGTGTTGCAGGTTTTCTTGTTTAAGGAAGATACAGAATAGAAAACGAGTCGGGTAAATATGTATTCAATTCACAGACGTATGAACTAAGTTGTAATACTGAGACATTCCAACGTAGGATTTCAGTAAGGAGACACCACTTCAATCTTTTAAAAAAACTCAACACGTTTATTAAGCTCGCTGAAACCAGCGTACTGGGTGATTCATCCTCCCTTCTCCACTTTCTAATTAGCCCTGATCGTCAGCATCAATTTGCAGGTTGCTTTTAGTTGGGTTGTTTTTTCTTCAACGATACAGAAACATGCTGGAAACTGGGGGGAAAAAAAAATCTACTTGTGTAGCAATAGGACTTTCAGAAGATAGAGAAGATAGCTGGTACTAGCTTTTAAGGCAAATTGCAGCTTCGCCGTTAGCGGCACACAAACTACTCGCTTGTTCTCGTCCTCCCCCTCCCTCGGGAGGCTGCATGCAGCACAGCATGATCACAGAGAAAAAATACAGGAAAAGGAGGGGAACAGTTCGGGGAGGGGGGGTGGAAAGAAGTCCTCTGCTCTTGGCAAGGGGAAGGCGTTCCACGAGAACTGCTACAGGGTCAAAAGTTTACCGTGGTTTCAATTTCACCTTTTTGCAACCAATGAGCGTGCGTCAGGTCCAGACAGAACCGCGGGCGGCAGCGGCCCTTAACTCCTTGCGGCCCGGCCCGCCCACGCCAGGAAGCGGACAGTACGGCAGAAGGGCCTCTCCTCCCTTCGAACGAGCAGCAGAACGCCCAGCAGCCTCCTCCGGACTGAGAATTGCTTTCAGGATGGAAATAAAAGGAAAAGGGGAGTCGTCGGAAGAAGTATGACAGCGAGTCAGAGGTTGAAACCTGCAGAAGTAGGGCCCCTTTCCCCTGCTTTAGCTGAAAACCATGGCAGTAAGCAAAGGGCTAGAACGGATACTAGGCATTATCAAAGCATCATTTAACTCTGGAGGCGCTACAGCTACGAGCCGACTATTTGTGCTGGCAAACAGGAACGACCTTGAGAAAGGAGAGGGAGAGCATCAACACAAAACTGTCAGAAAATACTCTGAATACGCAGTCCAGAGCTGCAGTAATTTACTTTTCTTCACATCAAACAAGGAATCCACGGTACTGTGGCACAAGTCTGGGCAGCCCAAGAAGTACTGCTGCCCAGTCCTCACAAGTACCAGTAATAATATCATGCTTCTAGATGTTGATTACGAGACACGACATCATCTACTCCACGAAGGAATGACATTGAAGTCATGGCTCTTGGCTACAAAAATCTTCAGGTCTTCAAAATCTCGCAAAGGAAAATAAACAAAAGCAAATGAAAATAAACAAAAGCAAAGGAAAATAAACAAAAGCAAAGGAAAATAAACAAAAGCAAAGGAAAACAAAGGAAAACAAACAAAAACAAAGGAAAACAAAAATTTAGGAAAAAAAAAAAAGCTCCAGACATGAGATTTGTAATAAAATGTCTTGATTTAGCACTGAAAAAGAAAGATGGATCTTCACTGATGTTATTATAGAACTAGAGCACAAACATAGAACAGGCTTCTTGTTCCACGGTACAACAAAGCAGTTTTCACCCCAGGAACTACAGACCCAGGTGAATCAGTCCATGGAGGGGTACCCCAAAATCTGTGCTGCCACCACGTTTTTCTCTCAGAGATTGGTGAAAATGTCAATGACAGCAAATCTGAATGACAAGATCTATGATTGTGTTTTGGCATTTGAACTTGAAAAAAGTCAATGTCCAGCTACACTTAAGCAAGGAGAGCATCTGATTTATCACCCATTTATTGGTCTTGCAAGGAAAGAGGACTAAAGCTCCTGTGAAGATGTTCAGTTCAGTACAGCAACAGACACTACAATACAAGACAAGATGAAGGGAAGTACGTAAAACATGTAGTTCAGGCAAATTCTTTAGCATCCTAACCTAAAAGTGTGATTCAACAAAGCAGAAATGGGTAAGCTTACCTAGAGATTTTAGCAGCTCTGATTTGATACCAAGCAGAGTGGCAAGTCATCACATATATTTGCAGAGTAAAACACATGGAACTAACCATTCCAAAGCAGGAGGCAGTCAAATTGGGAAACATTTGGAGGCATGTATTTTGGTATAGTCTGATCTCCAACACAGTGCAGAAAGGTTGACAAGAATCTGAATATGCTGTGAAGGAGTAAAATGAGTAAATACGCCATTGACATATAGAAAAGGTTTATGGTAAGGATGCTGGTGAAAATACAACGCAGTTTTCCAAACCCTGAAACCAAGGTAGACTGTTCAAGATAATGCACATGACAATCCAAGGCTGAAAAAAACATTAGTCAGTTGGCAGCTGTTACTAATTTTCCATCAACATGCAGTTTCAAAATCAGTAAATTATCTTAAACGCAGAATGTTAAAGGCTTTCAGTGCACTTTGTAATGGTGAAAGATACTCTGGTCTCAGAGCTCTATACAGGTCCAGAAAATGGATAAAGACTCTTGCAAAACAGCTATGCCAGCTGAAAACATTTCCAATCAAACTTAGGTAAATCATACTTTTGCAAATCATACTTCTGTGATTCAAATCACAAATTAGTTTTAAGCAGTAAGATAATCGTGCACAACCTCTTAAAACCTGCTTCAGGTATAGTCAACCACTCCAGAACAGCCAAAGAAAACCAATTTCCAGCTGGTGGGCAAGGTCAAACAGTGATTTCTTGAACGGACACAGGTAGATTCCTTTCTTAATCTATGCAAATAGGCACAGCAGTAGCTTAATGCAGATACTATAAGGTTGAGTTTAATGCCTTGAGAGATGCTAACAAAAAACACAGGAAGTGATTAAAACACATAAAGTCAGAAAGTTGAAGACAGTAAGATCTTGCTGATTGAGTTCATGCTCTACTACCAAGCTTTCCTACTGTAGCTCAAAAATGCCAAGACACCACAGAAAATGCTATCAAATAATGCTGTATTTGCACAGCTTAGCTAGATCAGGACACAGTTTTGCCAATATCAATTTAAGACTTAAGTTACTTTTATAAAAATCTCTCAATACATTTCTCTCAGTAAAAAGTGCAGTTTGGTTTTGTTGCTTTGCCTTCTCTGAATACCATGTAATTTTGGAGAAATTATTTTACAGTAAGATATCATAAATTAATGCCCTTTTTGTAAGATGACCTCATTTTACAAGAAAATGGATACTATAAAATTTTATATCAAGTCAGCATGTTACCAAGAAGCTTTTCTGTGTTTTCTGAATTTGATTAATACAAGCCAAGGTCACTTCCTGAAAGGAAGATGCCTACTACTGCAGCTGCAAGCAAACTAGACTCAAAAGCTGGGGGATGGGAAGACAATACCAGCAACTGCTAGCACTGTCCCCAAAAATATAACAATTACAAAAGTAGAGTAAAATTTGGATTTTTTTACTACATCACTACATAAGTAACCTAACAACTAAAGTCTGAGTCTGTATAATTACTGAAGGCATTTAGGAAAAACACATTTTGGGAAAGCATGCAAGCTCTTTACAGAAGTCTACAGCATGCATTTTTTTAGTTTCTGAAGAGTGTACCTAGCTTACAAAAACAAATAGAAGTAAACTGTGTTCATCTGTAATGTGTAAAAATGTTTTAAGCCCCGTAAAGATATTTTAAAATAAGTTATTTTTTAAAACATGCCACATTTGCATTATGCATGAGGCAAATCAGATGTAGTTTGCCCTTCCCTGTCAAAACTAACAGATTGTGAAAATAAGACCCTATCAAACAGAAATAGTATTATTTTTGCTTTTTCTACAATTTGGAGAATCATATTGGCAGCAGGGTGGTAGGAATCTATTGCTGAAAAACATTTAAAAACACATCAACAGACATTTCCACAAGGACATCTAGGGACAGACAGACAGACACACTCAGCCTCAACTTAATGTACTTCATCTTTAATAAAACAGCCTTGATACACCCAGCATTGCAACAGATGTTTCATATCAGGCTGAAAATAGGATGATGTACTGTATGAAAGTTAGATTTGACATATTGGTGCAGTAAAAAGAAAGGAACCTTGCTAGTTTTGGGTGGGCATCTTTGCCTAAAACAGAAAAATAAACTACAGCATATCAGTGCCTGTGCAGGCACAACTACATCCATAGTTAAGGATGCATAACATTTTCCATCACAACAGCCTGTTCTAATTCTTTAATGCCTGTCTCTGACATATGCCTCAGAACTACTTTTTGGTTCAGACATTTGAAAAATGAGCAGAGACTTTTTTTGAACAAAGTGTAACCTTTTATTCAGTCCAAAAAATTAAAGCTTTGAAGGAGAAACTGGTCGAATGTCTAAACAAAGTGAACTTTATCTTGCTGCTCCAACGAAGATATCTGCATAGCTGGTAAGTGCCTTACTTAAAGTACTCTAACATGCTCAGTTTTGTTTTAAACCAGTGGCCAAGATCCTCAAGTATTTTATCTAACCAAATTAGCTTTGTTGCTGCACAGTTTCTCCAAGCTGACAGATGAGAAGATGCTTTATCACTATATTACCAAGACCAAGAGCAACTTCTCTATAAACCTGCCAGCTACAAAGCACTTAAAGTGCCTGACAGCACAGTAGCTAGCGAACAGGGACATTTTTCTAGGTTATACTGTCGCACCCATACACAGCATCCACAAAGCACGAGGCAGCAGCAGGATCAAGGGCTTAGCAAAGGCCACCCTCACCTCCCTCCTAATTTAAGATTTCATTTGAAACACTAGCTGGAGGTCTCAGCCAACAGTGCTAAAAACCCATTTTCCTGCCCCTCCAGCAAGTAACCCATGTAGAAGGCACACTCAGTTTAGCAACCGAGGTGGTGCCCTGCTCGATGACTACCTTGCTGGCAAACAGAGTAGAAATTTCCTTATGGCATATTATACTATTTTTTCCATAAGCTTTTTAAAGACATACAGAAACTTACACTGAAAATACTAAGGATGTGAGGTCATTCAAAAAACTTCAAATAGTATTGTCAGCTCCGCCTCTCAAGACTCCTTTAATCCTTGTTGCACATTCTTAATTTAAGCAGATTCCTGAAACTGCACTGCACAGATGATACAACAGACAAATAAGGCTATTAATAGTCTTTTCTGTGAACTGATGGAGACCAGTCCCACACAAAGTCTCATGAGCAGTAACATAGCAATCACTTCCAATTTACCACACAATAATAGATAATGATCTCATAAATTAACTTGGCCTTTGCCCAGCATGGGTACTTAGAGAGGGCCAGTGACATTCAAATCAGAACACACAGGCTTTTTCCAATGGAGAGTAAACAACAGTGATACATACTGTCTTGATTATGACAGATCACAACAAATATATTTACACCCATCAATAAGGGTGCGCCCATGAGCATGAAAGAAATATACTCCAAAAACCACATTGCCTCGCCTTTGGTACATTTTGGTAGTCAGCAGATGCAGTACCTATTAACATTAATTCATGTGTTTGCACAAGAACTAAGTTACAGAAATAATGTCAGCAAATATATTATTTTACACCAGAAACATTACACTTTTAAAAATGTAGATTCATATTCTGAAAAAAGTGTTTCAGTGCTGTGGGGAGAAGGTAGGGGAGAAGGCATCTATCCATTACACGGTTTCATATTGTGTGAGTCTACCCAGACTCACACAAACTGGCTTTAAGAGGAGTTATGTGCCTGGTGTATTAAGAAAGCTTTTGAGAATCCTACTTAGTATCTTTTTCTGTTGTGGTACTAAAATAGATTCTTTAAAAAACTTATTGGAAAAACACACATCCTCTTTGTTTTTAAGATTAGATCTTGGTATTTGCTGATCTAGTAATAATTAAAGGCCTGTTAATGAAGTTAACAATTTTTTGGCAAAACTAGACTCTCAGATTTGAGTGTACAAGATCAGAAACTACTAAAACCAAAATATCCTACTGAAGAAAACAAAATAGTTCACATTTTCCGTGCATAGCATCAGTGCTTATATATGATTGATTTAATTGAAAGGAATAAGTACAGCTACTTAGTACAAAGGTGCCATTTCTAAACCCCAATTTGCCCTTGAAATATGGAAATGTTTTAAGCTCAATGCTGTAATTAAAATCTGGTTATGTTTGAGTATATGCAGGTACACTTCATTTCACTGCAAGAGGTATTTAGTTCAACAAAAATGCTTACCATTCAATATTTGAAGCAAAATCACTTGTCTACCTGTGTTATACCAACAAATTTGATCATTCCATTAATTAGGATCCCCTTTCCTCTATTTCTTTTTCATAATCCATACCATATTTCATTCATAGTGAACAGAGCTTAGTAGATACAGTACCTTCAGTGAAATTGCAAAATAAGGACAGAATAGAATCCCTCCCAAATCAGGTTAATTAATCTTTCCACAAT
Source organism: Taeniopygia guttata (assembly GCF_048771995.1). Taxonomy (NCBI): domain Eukaryota; kingdom Metazoa; phylum Chordata; class Aves; order Passeriformes; family Estrildidae; genus Taeniopygia; species Taeniopygia guttata. The sequence goes on from NC_133045.1 coordinate 15,415,687, forward strand.
ACAGTCAGGTTATCACAGAGCATCTGCTACAATTTACTGCTGAAAATAAAGCTCTAGCGGTATTGTGCATGTCTCTGGTCAAATAAAATCTTGTATTTATGGGGCTCAATTATTTAGAAATTAAGCAAGGTTGAGTAATAAAAAGGAAAAAGCCCAAAGGTTGGTATCTTTGCTCAATAGTACATAAAACAGAGTAGTACCACCCAAAGAGGTATTAGAGATTGGAGAGTCAGAGTCGCCTGCAAGGCCTACAAGAAAAGGGCAATAGGCAAGCTTTATACCTCCAACAAGTTAAATTTCAGTTTATAAATAGTGATTGAACACTGGAACCACTTTTAGATAACCTAAGGAATCCCTATCCTTACTTAAGAGATTTTTAATACTTGACCGAATAAAACCTTGACTGACCAACACTAACTTTGCTCATGGTGTTTGGATTGATGCTAGCATAATTACACAATGTGTTTCAGTAAAATACCATCATCAGGGAGTTATGTACTACAGTCCAGAGATAAACTGGGATGTAGTACATAAGATACTGAGATAAACCATTATAACAATGGGCCTCTAAGACAGGAAAGTAACATTAGACAAAGTAGGATCAATTGTAATTTTAAGATCTATTACTACGTTCTTTTTGGTTCTGATCTAAGAGGTATGTTTTATTAATATCATGCATGCTTTAGATTTTGCATACACACATCAACAGTCCTATCTTTACTGGAAACAGAGTATGTAATCCTGACCACAACATTCATTGCTACCATCAAGGATCTTTTTTCCCTCCCATTTATGAGAAAGAATGGCATGCATTTAAGTAAGGCTCTCAGGGCCCTCTTGATTTTCTTTTTGGTCCAAACTTCTCTATTATTTACAAGGAGTTTCCACTGCATAAAAACCTTATGCTTCTAGTTTTTTTAATGCTCTATTAAAGAAGCAGTATCTTCACTTTCATTAAAAACCATTTTTCAACAAATCTCACATTAAGCTCCCAAGGATTCCTCAAGCAGACAGAAAATCAGTCTTACTCATTAAAGGTTTTATACAAATGGCGCTTCTCAAACACTAAAGTTTATCTGCAGAACTCTCCAAAGTGACACTATCAACATTAGCATAGAAATTCCAAGCAATTTTTGGAAGATTAGTAACCATTCTGGAAATTAATACAAGAGGTCTGCTACTACCAAAACCAGATGAGATGATATCCTTCCTCTTCAAGTGCCAAAAGCATTTATAATGTTTTCAGATCCTGTTCATTCCTTGTTTACAGATAAATGGCTAAGCAGTTGTGTAGTTTCACATCATCAGGAAGCAAATTTTATGTATTCTTATATAGTATACTGGTGGAAATGCCAGGACAGAGCTGTAAATTTTTTTGTTATTACTTTTCCCTTACATTTCCTTGCATTTTTTCTTTAGTTCCCATACAAGTAGACCAACTGAACTGTATCTAACATTCAGCAAAATTCTGAGCTGGAGAGCCATTGTTTGGTCTTTAAAGTCAGTATTCAGCCATGTCTACACTGAAAAGTTGTCATATTAGCATCTAATAAGCAAACAAAACATAGTAACTAACTGAGGAGCACATGGTCACGCATTTATGTCATGCAGTTGCAGAAGACCTGCTATGAAGCGTGATGGATGCAATGTGTTTTCTTATCAGTAAATGCCACACTACATTCATCCAGTGAATGACCCTCTGCTACAGTATATCCCACACACCATGGGAAGTTATGTTTAGGTACACTGCAATCAGAAGTTTATATTCTTGGGTACTGTCAAAATTATTAGGAGAAAGGTTACTAGTAATTGCCTTAGAATAGCTTCTCTTTTCAAAGTCCAGTAAGTATTTTTTAGTGTACCCAACAGTCCACTGAAAGTTCAAAAAGCTACAAAGCCTTATTCCTGAGCTTTCATCAGTATGAAAACTTCTTAGATTCTCACATAAATGAAGCCTATAAGTAACAGTGTACAAACAATAACAGGATAATCACAGCACACCATGGAGGGAACACAAGGGAAGAGCATACAAAACTTAAGCCTGATATCATTAATCCTCTTAAAGAATAAAATTAATGTGGTCTTTCCATTGAAAGTAGATTTATGACAGACAATATGCTCAAACGAGTGCCTGCATCCAGTCAGGACCAAAAGTTATTTATCACTTGTCTCCACCTCATACTATTTACCTCAGTGTGTCATCTGTCTGCGAAACATGGCTTAGGAACTATAATGTTTTATTGAGCATAGCTACCTGAAAAAAATCCACAAATTCTTCTGTCCTTTGAAGAGATCATTCTCCAAAGGTTTGCCTTCAACTGTCTCCTTTCATTTTGCTTTAACCCACCTTACTCTAACCTATTTCAGGGCACCTCCTGAACTGCAGAACACAGCAGTTGAATTTATAACCAGAGATAATTCCGAAGGAGGCGCTTCCTTTCTTGAGACCAAAATCCCACTGAATAGAATGTCCAGACAAATTTTCAGTTTCACTACTCTCCAGCAACAAGTATAGAAACTGACATATCAATCTAAACGAATATTGAAGGCTAAATTGCTTACCCCAGAAGCTATGACCAAACCTCAAACAAACAATACCCAGCAATGATTCGCATTATATCTGCACTGAGTCCAGAACAGATTTAGCTAAGCAATCCAATCATCAGTCTTCCAAAATAACATGAACACTTTGCTCAGAACAATTATCGGTTACTTCAGGAAGAAGAAAACTCTAGTACTAGTGATAGAGAATTAAAAACCAAAGGGAGATATATACACACAAGGATACACTGTATCCCACATCTTAGGAGAAGCATCCTTTAATAGTACAAGTATTCCCCAAAAGCCTAACAGTGTTAGATACCATTACATATACCAAGGCCAGGTTATACCATGCATTTCCTCAAGTTTAAGTGAGGTGGAAAACAGCAAACTATATATAATATTAACATAGAACCTTTAAAATAACCCTTTGTTTTTTGAAGGAATCGAAATTATTTTCTCCTTTTTTAAACGCCTTAAATATGAACAGTTTATGAGAATTGATGCAGGGAAAACAAAGTAGTTGTGACAGAAAACCAGAAAACTTACCAAGCAGAGTATTCGCTAGAGCAGAAGCCAGTAGGAATGCCTAGAAAGAAACAGCATATGAATGTGTTTTAGCATGCTCTCAAACTTTACAATCTACTATGCAGGAATTTCCTCGTTCAAAACAACTAAGACTTCTAGCTGCTGGATATTCTGTGGCAGTCAGTTCTGTAGTTAAACTCTACACTATTTGAAAGTATCTTGTTCTATTTTTAACCCTGCCATCTGATAATGAGAGTAACTGAAATGAGTGAAGAAGAAAACACTTTAGTCCTGTTGATTTTCCATTACACTCGTACTCTAAGGCAAACATAACAAAAAGAAAGGAGAGAAATGCTGGAAATTCTGTGTCTCCTCAAAAATACAGAGAAACTCTAATAATCCATTTTACTCATTGACACTGCATATACCAGAAATACTTACATTTGAGAGGAAGGCATAGCATGACTGTATAATAATGTAGTATTTTCAATTTTCTAACCTTTTTCTTCACTGACAACACTCAACTTTTGGTACACTACTTAGCACTGATCTGTCATTTTGATAGAAGAATTAATTCCGTTTGGTTTTTTTTTTGTTTTTCTTTTTTTTACTGAGTGGAGGAAAATGGAACAAAGATCTATTGGCCATGGCAACACCCTGTTCTTCCCTAGGTAAAATACTAGGAATAACGACCAAAGCATCACTGGAGTAAGGAGAAGTCTCCTAAACTAAGTGATAGGGATACAGTCAGTCAGTCACTCTAAAAAGAAAATTCTCTTAAGTCACCATGGCTTCTTCTTCAATGACCACTCTGACTCGAATTGCTACCTGTAGTTATCAAATCTACATTTGAGAAAAAGTCTCAACTAAGACTTAGAAATCCATCTCAAGCTTTAACTTTGCATCAAATTTGTAAAGTAACAAGTTTATATAAGATATCCAAAAGGTATACAAAGTGATGGCGGTAATTTCAGTACTTTTAATCAGCAAACAACCAATTAAAAAATACACAATTCACAATACAATCCCTACATAAAGTGGAAAAGATATTAAGGTTCAGGTCAAGTTCAACATGCTCTACTTTTAACTTTAGTCATTAGCAGTAAATATGCAAGAAAGGATTAGGAGCAGTCGCAAAGTCAGATGTTGAAATTTTTATACAATGATTTAAAAAAAAGTTGCCCAACAAAGAGAGATAACAGAAAAGGAAGCACAATGGCCCTGACTTGACCCAAGAGCTGTGGAAATGTACTATGCTGTCTTGAAAAGACAAAATTCCATTAACATGCATTTAAAGGGTGTGGCAGCATCTCTCTGGCAACATTGAACAGGCACAGACTTTCCCAGGCATTTTCCCAGGGAAGGCTGTGAGAAGATCAGAGAACAGAATGAGAAACAATTCTTATCTCCACTTGTTGCACCTGCTGTTGTGCGTATGTGGAATGTGTCATGGAGATTTCTTTATGAAAGGGTGATTTCTTAATTAGACACTGGATGGTGTTTGGATTGATTGACCAATTAGGTCAAAGCTGTATCGGACAGGCTGTAAGGGTTACTGAGTTTCTTAATAAGTATAGTATAATATAATATAGGATGATATAATAAAGCAAGTGATCAGCCTTCTGCAATCATGGAGTCAATGCTAATTTACAAAGCTGGGGGCCCACGGCAACAAAAGGGTTCTGGCTTTGTATTTTCAATTAATACTATTAAGACAAGAGTTTGTTATGATGTTGCTTACTTTTTATACAACATAGTAGCTTAATTCCCAAGCCAGCATTTAAGAAAACAAAAACCTCAACCCAAAATATGAAGGATTCTTTAGGCCCTACCCCAAAACAGCATAAGCCAACAATAAATATCTGTAGTGACAAGAAAGACAAGACACATGCCAAGTACAAAGTCATCCACATATTGGAGAAAGGTCAGCAACTTGCACAGAAAAGAGCTTTAAGGCAGACAAATGAGGTTGAACCTGTAGATCCCTTCGGTTTGATTTTCACCATTGTATCTGAAACTACAATAATTTTTAAAATAACCATTAAATTGACTTTAAGTTTAACTCTTTTACAAAATATATGTTTCCTAATGTCTGTCTTTCTTCATCTATTAAAGATAGGATAATTGAGATTTTCAGCTTAGCAGCATACAGTCCTTACTGGAAAGGTTGGTCCGGAATTACCATCGGAAGCAAGAAAAGATGTATTGTCACCTAGTGGTGATCATCTAGAAATAGGAACAGTTAACACACTGTAAAACAAGGAACTGAAGTAATATAAACAGTAGTTGATACTTAGCATGAGAGTGTGAGAGTGGTTTATGCACAGTCTTACATATGAGAATTTAATTCTTGACAATTGATTTTTAGCAAGCACTTGCTTACCAAATAGCTTGAAGTTCCAGTCAGAAGAAGATTCCTAATTGGAATTCCAGCGATAAAAGCATGCCTGCATGTTATTAAAGGAAACAGTGGAAAATTTCTCAGGCTGACATCCAGAACGTCTGCGGTTCCTTTTCATATTTCTTTTCTTGCAACTTGCAAAGCAGATACTAAACCAGACCCTAAAAGCTTTTTTTCTTGTTGTTGGTTGTTTTTTGGGTATTTTTTCCTTATCTTTTGTGAAGCCTGGAAATTTCCACTGCTTTTAAAGAGCTTTTTAAAAAGCTGTCTCAAATATACTGCTCAAACAACCTACCACTTCTACCTAGATAGATTCTTTAGTTTAAAGCAAAAGTTGCATTGCTATACAGCAGACCTAAGATGAGGAGGAATAAAAATATTTTGCTCATATACCAAAGCATTGCTCGGCCATTGTGAAATATTATTATACTGTGTATTAATCTTTATAGAAGTCACTTGAGGTTCAGTTAGAGAGACAGATGGGTAAGAGAAGACAAAGCATGTGATAAAGCTACCTTGTAGCTGTACATTTGAACAGAAACTATAGTGGATGACAATGCAAGCTATTCTGTTCCTATCAAGTGATCAAATAATGGCTCTCCTTCAACTTAGTCGAATTTGCACTCATTTTCCATTGTTCCTGAATCCCACTTATTATCCCTGTTACCTGCTTATTGTCTCTCAGACAGCCAATATAAGTTTGGCAAGTTTGCTAGCACTAGTTCTGAACCTCACCTCTTAATCATCAGCCTCAAACATACATCACCAAAGATTAGGGGGTTCAACAGAAAACCTACAGTTGTAATACAAAAGTCTTTGAAAGCTACTTCAGCCAGGGAAGATGTTTTCTGATTTCAGTTTTCTGTGACTAATTAGAGAAACTGCCTTCCTAGTTTTAAAGGGGGGATCAAATGTACATTCTAGGTTAACAGGAGATGTTTGCTTTGTTCTATTTTAATCAAGTGAACAGTTCGCAGATAATGTGCTTTTGTTGCCATTAGCGCTATTTTTGAATCTATGACTAGATAAATACTTGAAACACTGATTAGGAGGGCATTCTTTCAATTACTACCTAAGAATTTTAAGCAATGTGCTGATTGATGTCCTGCCCATTGAGCCAGAAATCTCTACTCTGAACATCAAAAAGGCTGCCATAGAAGATAAAACTAGGAGGGTACTATAACAAAAGATGCTGCTATGTCTGCTTTAGTTCATTGTAGCAGCAAAGATGGACTGAGCACAAAAAAAAACCTGCAAACTAAGTCCTAATTCCCTATTTCCTCCTAACCTCTCTAGCCTAGCCTTTATGGGGAATGAAAAATTATTATAGGGGAAGATGTCTGAAAAGCCTATCCAAATCACTGGCAAAGATATTTCAAATTTTTGTTTGAAAAAATTTCTTTAAGATGTAAGCTGCCAAAAAGAGAAAACCATTTTAAAGTTGTCATTATTAATACAAGAAATTAATTTTTGAACCTTTACTAGGTCTTCCATAAGACTCAAAAAAACCAATGTAGCATTTCCATATACTGATTGTTTATGTGCGCACACACATATGCTCCTTTTAGACGTCTGTCTAGAAGGTTTTAGAAAAAGTTTATCCACATAGAATGCTATCCCATCAAACACACATAGCAGCAAAAGGCAATAGTTTACCTTAGCATAGTTTACCTTTTTCTGTACCTTACTAGCCTCCAGAGAATGTGATGAAAAAACCCAGAAATGTTAAAATGTTCATATACTCTATAGGGCAATTGGCAAAGTGTTAGAATTAAAAACTTAGTGCACAAAGCAAAACCAGAGGAATGCTATCTTTGATTTAGATTTATTTAGTTCTTTGGACCAACACAGAATGAACAGAGAACTCCTGACTGACTGTTCTGAACAATCATTTCCCCAAAATACTGGAGAAAACATGTATTTCACTGGGATTTTTTGCAAGTAAATAGTTTAGTTCTGTCTTTTACTTAATCCTTCAATTAAAAGATACAGCAACTAAAGTCACCCTACACAATCCCTGTTACATTACCTGTTCAATCACTTTGAGATGTTTCAGTGAGGCAGGGCATTCTGTTATTAGACAAACAGCACACAAAAGACTAAATATCCTTCAACATATTGAAGGCAAGGTAATTTTGTTTCACTTGTCAAAAATCCGTTTATTCATAACTGTAAATTTAAAAAGACACCAATTAAGTATTATTAAAGTAACAGGATCCATCTGAAATATACCTCCCATTTATATAATGCACAAAATAATTTGATGTGCCTGCACTCAACTAAATGCAGCATACAAAAACCACAGTGAGTGAAAATACATTCCATAGCAGATTTAAATAGTAGCAGTTAAATTCTTTTACAATTGCCTCTTTCCTAATACACTACACCTAGAAATATCGATAGATTTAGCCAGGGGCAAAAGGGGGAAAAACAAACTAAAATAAACTGCATACGCAGGCTGCACCAGCATTCAGGTCAGATATCCTTGGCATAAAGGATTCCTCCCCTTTATTAATTCCTCCCCTCCCACTCTCCTCCATTTCTTTTTTTATTATTAAAACAAGTCAGAAAAATATTTAAGGTATTTCTGAATATCCAAAAAGCTTGAACGTGAAATGCAGAAGAACCTGTATGGTATAGTCGTTTAAGATCACCTTTTCAAGGGAGACTCATTTAAATGCAGGAGCTGAAGAAGCCCGTAGTGTCAGACTGTAGTGTCCAATACCTTTTTACATGTGAAAAATGGTTTAATTTTGCAGGCAAATATAACCAAGACACCTTTTCTTTCCCAGAATTCTTGAAAAATAAAAACACCCCACTTTTCTATGAAACTGTAACAGAGATATTAATAATGAAGGATTTGTGATTGTGTTTTCTTGTCTATTATTAATAAATAAACCCCACCATGATCGAGATTCTATTGTAAAATGGATTTGCTTCTTCTTCCTAATCTGCATTTTGTCTCAGCTGTATGTTAGGGTATACATCAGTAATACAATCCAAAAACAAAACAAAACAAAATAAAAAAACCCCAAAATCGGTAACTAGGCAATATAAAACTTCCAAGTTAATAAATCCAAAGCCAGGATGAACAAGGGCCTCAAAGGAACAGTTAAAAGAAACACAAAGCCACAGGTGAGCCCAAAAGGCACGCAAGTCATATTCCAAATAAAATCAGACTGGCAACAAAACACTGTAATCAGGAGAGGTACTTAAAGTGAGGCTGAATGCTGGGTTTATTTTGTCTATGACTTCCTGTATCCCACAGTCTCTATCTTCACATGTCAGCAGTGAATCCATCAAATCCACCGGTATTATTTAAAATTTAAAAAAAAAAAAAAAAAAGTAGTAGTAACAGAGTTGAAGGAAATTCTTTACAACAGTTGAACAGTTGTAACAGTTGAACAGCAGTTAACAGTAAATGTAATTACTGCATGTTATAATGCACAATCTTATTTAAAAAACAAAAGTAACAAAACAAAAAGCCCAAACTCCCCCAAAAAGGACCCAATTTTTTCTGTTTCTTTTAAGCCCTATCTTTTATTATCTGGTTTTCACTCATACACTGTTTCTATGAAGCTACATTTTGTATTCAGAACATACAACTTTGCTTCATGTGAAGCAGAACATTTTAAGATGGAAATATTCCATGAGAAAATATTTATTTTTATAATAGTGATGATAAAATTTTAAGCTTATTGTAAGAACCCATTTTAACTGAATTTGCCGTCCCTTACACATTCAGATTTCCTTTTGTTTTGTCTTGTTATTTCAGTTAGACTACAACATACTATTTTCTGTTAACTTCTATCTAAAAGAGGAAGAAGATACTGAGGATTTAAATGAGTCTGAATATGAGCTGACAAATTGAGAAGCTTCACTTTTAAAGGAAAACTTGACTGTGCTTAGGAATAGGAGCAGAAACCACAAACACAACTAACTTTAGAACCAAAGAAAAAGAATGGTGGGAATTACCTCAACCTCAAGCTACATTCTAACTCATAATTACCTTATTTATATCTCAGAAACAGTAACACCTAAAGTGGCATGCGACCCGAGCCGGGGATGGGGGGAAATCTCATCTCCACCCCTCAATAACAGTTTTATTACAACTACGAGGCAGAAATGGGTAAGACACGTGGAAATGAACCTTTCAGTTCCAGTGTTTTTCATCCCTTTTCTTACTACCAGAGATAAGAAGTAGACAAGAGAAGTCAGCTCTAAAACTTACCGAGACTACAGGATGACCAGGAGAATGTGGATATCAAGGTCTTTGGAACCGCCTCGGTACCAGATAAACCCAGATGAATGGTGGAGAGGGCCATTCTAACCGAGGTATTTCACCCACACCCTGCCTCTGCTCAGACTGAGAAACCGTGGGTCAGACGATTCTAAAGCCAAGTCCACAGCGACCTCAGGTCTCTTTGTATTCTACGAGGACTCTCCACCCAAAATCACCACACTTAAGATATTCATCACACAGCGACACGGGAAGCCTTCAGTCCACGCATCAATTCGTCGCCACTGCCCCAGGAATGCTCCTTCAAAACTCAGTCGCCAGTAGAGTTACAATAGCCAGAAAGAGGTAAAGGCAGCCACACATTGCCCGGGGAATCCCCTCATCTCCAGCCCTGGAAATACTCCTCACGCACAGTCTATCTACGCTCCTCTTCCTCCTCCCCTCAGGGAGCCACGTTTATATTGAGGAGGGGGGCGAAGGACAGAAAAGAGCCGTCCCTCAAGGCCACCCCCAGGCTTCTCCCTTCTACGGCAAGGGGCAGCGCTCCCTCGGCCATCCCAGTCCCACCCCAGCACTAGAAGCAGGGAAACGCGAAACTCCCCTCTCTCCACTCGTTACTCACTCCCTCCCTCCCCCTGAACCGCGCTCACCTGGGAAATGAGCCAAAGCTCAGCTACATCTCCATCTCCCCCACACTCAGCCCCGCACCGCCATTTTCCTCACTGACTGGATTTAAATCGGGACCGGAGCGGAGACACCAGGCGGCGTGAGGTATTGTGGGACCTGTAGTGCGACTCCGCGCGGGCGTTCACGGGACCCGCGCGGGAGTTCATGGTACTTGTAGTTCGCGCCGGGCTCGCTGCCGGCGCCGCCAGGCTCAGCCTGGTGCCCGCGCTCCGGTATCGCCTTGCATCGCCGCGGTCTCTGCAGTAGGGCGTGCTCAAACGGCGAGGAGAAAGCGGTCCCAGAGAGGAAGCTGCCTGTGCCGTGCACCCCCCGGCTCGTTCCCGCGGCAATTGCTCCGTGCTTCTGGAGGTCACAAAATGCCGTATCTGTATCATTAGGAGCGTTCTACTGCGCACTAAAGTTCAAAATACAGTGCGGTACCGGCCTTGGATCGGGCCATGTCTCCCTGTTTCTGCTGAACTCCAGCTGTGGGTACTGATTGTATGTCTGGTCCTATAGTCATGGTTCTTAGGGAGTTTTGGTTCTTGATTTCTTTGTGTGCAGTGTGTGTTTATACATGTTGGAGCTGCTCTCCCTGCAGCCACAGCCATGAGAGAGCAGAATAACAAAAAAAATCGTTTTTCGCGTTACTCTTAAAATTCTCACAATTTACACGGGGTTTCACTGACATGCCAGTGAGACGTGCAGCACCATCGAGAAGGCTGGAACTGTCGTGGTCGGTCTTTGAGCACAGATTCTGATCACAATACAGCTGTGTTCTCCAGCCGCACAGGGTGATCTCCCTGCAGGAGCATCACAGGGAAGTCATGAAACACCCGGCATTGGCTGGAGCGCGGGAACAGATGAAGAATAAGGCAGAGAAGAGCACGAGAGGAAGACGAGGCACTATCCTCGGACACACTGTCCTTTTGCTGTGGGGCAGCTGCCAGCCTGTGAGACGGGAACTGGGGAGGAAGTTAAAACATTGGGGGGCTGGCTTCCCTTTATTTTTCTAGAAGATGCCCCTTTTGGAGGGGCGAGTTACATATGTAAATACAATTATTAAAGCAACATGCTTCTGTCCGGGGCTGCTGTCCAGGGTAGTTTGGTTTGGTTTTGCCTTCTTTGGGGACAAGTAAGAAGGGAGGGAATTGCAATCTGCGGGTAATGATGTCATTTCGGGCACCTCAATGTCACTTGGAGAGTGAAGATGCAGTGGAGGAGAAGGTGAGTAGGGTATGACAGGGGTTAGGGAGTGTCCTTCCCAAAAAGGGAAGTTACAGCCCAAAATTGCTTGGAAGTTTAGGGGGTGTGTTTGTGCAATTTGAAAATTGTAGCTTCTGCTCTCTCTCTCTCCCCCTGTCTATATATATGATACATTATGCACTGGAATTTCTGAGTTAATGTTAAGTCATGCCAGATGATTTTTATAAGGCTAAATTCCAACAAATCTGTACAAAAACCCAGAAGCACTGAAGCACAAGAAGCTGTGCTGCAGGACGGTTCACGCACTGAAATCACTGTAGGCCTGTGACATTGATGCTGGGGCAGAGTATTCTGACTTAAAATGGGACTTGATGTGAGGAGCAAAAAGGGAGCTGTAACATTATGCCTGAAAACCCTGGTGATGCCGGGATATTGCCAGCGTCTCTGATGGCCACTGTAGGGCTGGAGCCAAAATCAATGTGGGGCTAAGAAATGGACTGCAGGGCTGGGATCCTGAGGGAAAATGGAAAAGAAACTGTAAAACTGAGAACGGGACTGTGGGCATTGAGGTGAAATGATGCAGGGATAGTGACTGGGGACTTGGGCGGGAGCTGAAATCACTGAGGGGCACCTTCCCTCCGCTTGGAACAGGTGAGAGATGGAACTAAAGCCCAAAGGATTTTCTGCTCAGTGATTATACCTGAGTTTTATTGGGAACTCTCTGGGAAATCTGACACATTGTTCTGGAATGTGGCCATGAGGGTAATTGAGCGTGCCAGTGCTCATCGGCAAACTTGCAGTGCCAGAGCGAGAACCTTCGAAATGTAAACCGGGCTTTATTCAATGGAATCCTGACTGTGTGCTGCGCCCAGGTCCTTTGTACAAATAGCGTATTGGTGGGGGGGGGGGGGGGGGGGAGTGGGGTGGGGGAGCCAGAACTTCACATTCCTTGTGATATGTATGGGATTTTGGGGGAGTTAAATAAAAAGGAGATGCAAAATGAGGGAATTGCTTTTACATGTAACTGTTCTTGTCCTAAAGGAGCCATCAGCTGAGTCACGGGGGTTGAGTTACAGGTCTATGTCTTGAAAGAGCCGCAGGCCTTTTAGGGACAGAAATTTGTGTCGTGTGGAATGAGCTGCTCTCAGGAAATCTGTGAGCCGAAGGGAGCCGAGGCCGGGCGAAGGGAGCCGAGGTGTGGGGAATGGGCGAATGGAGGCGGGTGTAGGCGATAATAGGCGAGCGTAGCCGAAAATAGCCGAAAGTGACCGAGGAGCCGAGTCCAGCCGGACCGAGCCGAGCTCTGCCGACCGCAGCATCCCGGGCAGGGCGGGGCGCCGGGCCGGAGCCGGGGCGCTGTGAGGCTCCCCCTCCTGTCCCTCTCTCTAGCGCTCCTTCCTCCTCCCCCTCCCCGTATTCCCCTCAGTTATCTCTCTTTCCCCCGTTTCCATCTCCCCCTCAAACCCGGCTCATTCCTGTCCTGTCCCTGCCCCGCTACTCCGTTCTATTCCCCCTCTCTCCCTCCTCTGTCGAACGTCCCTCTTCCCTCCCCTGCCGGCCTTTAAATCCGAATTATAAATCCGAATGTGAATATAAATATGAAAAATATAAAAATAAAATATATTTAAATGCAGTTTAAAAGAAAAGGTTTTTTCTTTTGGTTCTTATTGGGTTAGAGGCAGGGGTTTTTTTGTTGGCGTTCTTTTCCGCGCGGGATGTTTTGGGGCATTTGCTGCAGAGGTCGTTCCGGAGGGGATCGCGCCCGTTCTTTTCTGCCGCCGGCCCCGCCCGCGGCCCCGAGGCGAGCGGCGGCCCCCGGCGGTGGCGGGCGGCAGTGCTGCCGCCTTGTGGGCAGAGGGCGGTACTGCAGCCCGCCGCCCGCGGCCGCCATCTTGGGAGTGGCTTGTCGCAGACTCGCTTGACCTTCTCAAGAGGGCGCGAAAAAGAGGACGTTGGCATTCGAGGACCCGTGTCTGTTTTCTACACTGCCTGAATTGTCCCCAACGCCGGCGCCCCCCGACGGGATTTTCTGCTGCGGTTCTGGTGTCGTGCACACGGGCTGTGGGGTCAGCAGCACCGCAAGCGTGCCGGTTTTTGGCGAAGGCCGACAGGCATCGGCAAAAACGCCTGTCTCCATCAAGGTCCCCACGGGCCGCCATCTTACGAGTGCCTTGTCGCGGACTCGCTTGACCTTCTCAAGAGGGCGCGAAAAAGAGGACGGTGACATTCGAGGACCCGTGTCTGTTTTCTACACTGCCTGAATTGTCCCCAACGCCGGCGCCCCCCGACGGGATTTTCTGCTGTGGTTCCGGTGTCGTGCACACGGGCTGTGGGGTCAGCAGCACCGCAAGCGTGCCGAGTTTTGGCGAAGGCCGACAGGCATCGGCAAAAACGCCTGTCTCCATCAAGGTCCCCACGGGCCGCCATCTTGGGAGTGGCTTGTCGCGGACTCGCTTGACCTTCTCAAGAGGGCGCGAAAAAGAGGACGTTGGCATTCGAGGACCCGTGTCTGTTTTCTACACTGCCTGAATTGTCCCCAACGCCGGCGCCCCCCGACGGGATTTTCTGCTGTGGTTCCGGTGTCGTGCACACGGGCTGTGGGGTCAGCAGCACCGCAAGCGTGCCGGTTTTTGGCGAAGGCCGACAGGCATCGGCAAAAACGCCTGTCTCCATCAAGGTCCCCACGGGCCGCCATCTTACGAGTGCCTTGTCGCGGACTCGCTTGACAAGTGCTGCCGCCTTGTGGACAGAAGGCGGTACTGCAGCTCCCCAGCCAGCGCGCGGCCAAAAACCACCGAGACGGCGCGGGCGGGGCCAGAGCGGCCCCAAATCCACCGAGATGTGGCGGAAGCGGCCAGAGCGGCCCCAGAAACCAGCGAGACGGGGCCGGAGGGTCCAGAGCGGCCCCAAAACCACCGAGATTTGGCGGAAGCGGCCAGAGCGGCCCTTTAAAAACCACCGAGACGGGGTGGGAAGACAATGGGCGGGAGCGAGCGGCGAGGTGTGTGTGAGTAGAGGGGAGAGGTGAAGGCAGCTCAGCGGCCCCGCCGGAGAAGGATGGCAGCGGCGAGGTCAGCCCGGTGGGGCCGCTGTCGGGGCGGCGGAGGCGTGGTCGCAGCGCTGGCGGGCTGGGGGCGAGCGGCGTCGTAGCAGGGCTGCGCCCCCTTTCCCGCCCCCCCGCGCGCCCCTCTCGAGACGCCGGGAGCGGCCGCGTGCCGGAAAATCCCGCCGGGGCGGCGTGCGGGCGGCGGAGCGGGGCCCTGGTATTGCCCGCCCATCCTGCCGCCCTCCTTGGAATGGTTTGAGGCATTATGGGTTTATTGAGGTAGGAATAATTATTTTGTTGTTGTTAATTTAAGGTTTTGTTTGTTTGTTTGTTTTTTTCATTTGATGTATTTGGTTTGTAGAGCAGGAACTGTAGACAGAATCCCGCAGAAGTAGTATGGAAATTGTCCTCCTAAAACCCGCCCGGCTTCCAACCACTTTTAGCACGTGGTCTTCCTTAGCAGCACATGGTTCCCCTACGCTTGAGAGCCGGTGCACTTACTTTTCTCTCTGCCTTTGCCGACAGATCCTGCTGAAGCTGAGGACAAAGCCCTACCCCTACACGGACGAGGCAGCAGACCTGGTTCAGGAAGCCGGCGTGCTCCAGGTTGCTACAGGACTCTAATTACATCAGCATCCCTGTCTCTCACATTGATGGTATGTGGTAACCCCTTAAAAACGGAATTCCACGACTTGGGGCTACATTTTCTAACACTAAGCAGGAAACTGGGGATAGATAACTCTAGAAATCCTGTTATGTAAGGACCTCCAGGATTCAGCCCTCCATGTGTCCTTGGTATCAGAAGTTGGAATTGCAGAGTTGCCACTTTACCCCCAAATGTAATTTTTGATGTGGTTGTGCCACTTTAACAGTATTTGAAATCTCTCTTTGTGCTCTTGCAGCAGCATTTTTGAACTACAATTGAAATTTAGTCCTTCTGCCTGGAGCTGTTCATAGAATCGTGGAATCCCAGAAGGGTTTGGATGGGAAGGCACCTTTTTTTAAAGCTCATCCTGTTCCACCCCCTGCCATGGGCAGGGACACCTTCCACCATCCCAGGGTGCTCTAAGCCCTGTCCAGCCTGGCCTTGGATACTTCCAGGGAACCTTCCAGGGAACCGGGGGCAGCCACAGCTTCTCTGGGCAACCTGTGCTGGACAGCAGTATTGAAAGGCAGAGTGAAGTACAGCTGTGATTTTTGTGCTGCCCTTAACATTGTATTGCCTGACAAATGTGCCTTTGGGTTTTTTGGTTTCTTTTTTTTTTGTTTGTTTGTTTGTTTTTTTCGTTGGTTTTTTTTTTTTTTTCATTTGTTTTGTTTTTGGTTTTTTTGGGGACTAAAAAGATACCTTGTGTTTCTGGAATGTTGCATTCTGCCTCTGTTGTTTTCCCAGTTAATCTGGATCCTCTGCTTACATTTTTTCCTTCACTTATTAGATGTTGTGGATATGCTGGCTGTTCTGATGGAGGGCTGTGATAGCTTAGATGAAGAAATTGGGTTCTCTTTAAATGAAGATGTGATTATCCAAACATTTCCCTTCGTTGCTTGTTGTCCCTGCTGCACTAGAAGCCAGGAATATACTGTTGCTTCAGTCTGAAAATGGAACAGGTACAGGGTTTTTTTTTATGTTTTATGTGTCATTTCTAGCAGTGGAGTGAAAGTGGCATCATTTCTACCCACTTGTAATAATTTTTTACCATTTATCACTTTTTTCCTTGAGGCATTTTATTATCTTCCCTGCAAGCAGAAGGAGGTGCAGATTCATGGTGTTTTGTGCTCAAGAGGGGCATTGAAGCTCTGTAGGTGCTTCTGCCCTTTTTCCCTGACCCTAAAGAGAAGGGACGCTGTCCCTGCATGGACAGTCTTGGTCTGGAAGTAGTTGGCTTCAGTAACACAGTGTTTTAAGGGCAGAGCGTGGCGATCAGGAGAGGAAGGTGGTTCCGTTCCTGTAGGCAGCTCTTCCTGAGACCAGGGAGAGGGGACTGCATTGTAAAGTAGGAAGTAGATGCGTTTCCCAAAGAAAACCTCAGAAATTAAGCTCTAGGGGCAAACACTGCGAGCTTCTATCACCTCCTTGAGGAAAGCGTTAAAATCACAGGGGCATCAGCAGGGCTTGGAGCAGGATTGGCCAACCCCACAGCACCTCACGAAGCCCTCTGTGTGTATGTGGCAGTCGAGTAGCACCTGGGGTGTACTGAAAGTCCCAGTTCTGACAGAAAATTCTGTTTAACTTGTACACGTTGGCTGGGTGTATCTCCCCAGTACAACTCAGTTCTTCTCTGAGGTGGTGCCTGGCAGGGT
The DNA here is from genome assembly GCF_048771995.1 of Taeniopygia guttata. NCBI lineage: Eukaryota > Metazoa > Chordata > Aves > Passeriformes > Estrildidae > Taeniopygia > Taeniopygia guttata. The sequence continues at coordinate 15,432,616 of NC_133045.1, forward strand.
CTCTCCCTGTTAAGAGATGGGCATGTTTTTAGCACAACACAATGAAGGTGAATTATTTGCTTCAGCAAGAGCTGAAGCAAGTCTGGAGGGTTTTTCAGGTACCTCGGCGGTCAGGAGCACGTGTCTAGGTCACTACAAACACTTTTTGATCTCATTCAGTTCTTTTCTGTGTGGTGCTCTGTGGGCTGCTGCCAAGGCCCAAAGTAAGAAAGGCTGCCTCAGTGTCCGTGCTCATGTCTATAGTTTAATTTATTTGGCTTTTCTAGGAGCAGACCTCGTGGAGTACCTTGGTGCTGTTTTCACTGACCTCCTGTGCTCTCCGAGAGAACCCCTTGCTCTCTGCTTGACGTTCCAGCTCTGTGACAAAGATCTCCAGTCCCTGAAAGCTGCTAAGTATCCTCAGCTCTACCAGTTTAACCGATACTATAGACTCTGGATGCCCAAGCAGTGCCAGGAACCTGTGGTCTGGAATCCCCGAAGACACTGAATTCTTGAGCCAGTATTCCTATAAAATCCACACAGTCGACAGAGGTTACGTTTCCATCAGAAACAGCATTTTTATTGAGGAGGCAATTCTGCAATTGATCATGCTGGGGACACACGTTCTCTCCAGGGCTTTTCTCTGATGACACAAGGGGTCTTTATGGTGTTTGGGAGGCGATACCAGGGCTCAGGGCTCATACAGAGACTCCTCACCAGGCACAGCAGAGCCTGGTGTGTGCTGTGGCCTCTGTTTACAGTGCTCGGAGTTCCCCCGGGTGGGTGGAGGATCACAGGCCCCTGGGCTGGGTTTGGTGAGTTTTTCTCAGTTCAGCAGTGTGAACACTCCAGATGCCCCTGGGAGCACTGCTGGACAGCTCTGTTCTAGCAGGACTGCACACTTGTGCCCCCAGAGCTTCAGTTCAGAGCTCATCTCAAAACAAAGGTGGCTGAAGAGATTTTTGTTTTATACTCATCACTGCTTTTCTCCTCTGCATTTTGTTTTGCTTTTAAACAGTTTGGAAACCACAAGGAGGTAAGCCAAGAGCCTCCTGTGGCACCGGATTCTGTATTTGCCACTTTGCTGAAGGGAGCCTGGGAGAGGGGAAGCAGTACCTTCCTGGAAGATGGTGTTCAGACAAAGTGGAGAGACTCGGCTTCCTGGCTCCCCCCACCTGAGCAGCTTTTGTTGGGAGTAAAGCACGTTCTGCTGTACCCGAAATCCACAGTGGAGAACTTCAGCAGCCTAAGAGCAGCATTGTAATAATACTGTAGTTATGCTTGGTTTATTTTATGGTAGGAGTTGCAAATGACTTGGCTGCTAAAATTTAGGTTCCAGTGCTGTAGCTATTTTTTCTCTACTCAGCTCCAAGGGTACGCAGCACCGTACAAAACTGCGCCTGATTTGTAAACAAATGTCAGTTGTTCTGATTATTGAAGCCAGGCTTTATTCAGTTGAATCCCGACTGTGTGCTGCGCCCAGGTCCTTTGTACAAATAGGAACATCGAAGGATAAGTCCCAGACAGGAGCTGCCCCCACCTCATACTTTTGCTGCCCTGACAGTCCCAAGGAGCGCAAGTATGAAGGGGGCACAGCCGATGTTTACGGCACATGCTTCCATGGTCAGATTTTGTGCAGTCACTTATCTGCTCAGGGCACTGGGCCCTGAGTAAAAACTTTGGCCGTTTACCCTGGGATAGAAAACTTACCTGTCCTAGCTCCTGGTCTCATTTTGCAAGTTGTGCTTGGGATTTTCAAGGCAACTTGTTAGCGACTTGGCGTCAGCTTGGGTCCACGACACATCTTTCTCCATTCAGATTTTCATGGGGCAGTCATTCTTTCATGGCCCCTGGCTCTTAGTCTGCATCAATGGCCCTTTTCTCTGTGAAAGATGGCTCACCCTCTATTCTTCCTGATGTCAGTTTTACTGTGGTGCTTGTCTCTTCCAGGGCAGGCTGAATTCTTGCTGGCAGCAGTTTTGCTCCAGGATAAATCCTGTGCCATTCGGAACGAGAAGATGTAGAAAGTCACTTGGCGCCACAGGCCTCGTTATCCGATCTCTGCCCTTTTTCCCTGTAAATCAAGCTCACCCTCCCTGTGTGTTGATGTCTGTTCACTGGAGGCATGCTGCTCTCCAAGGGCAGCAGGAGTTCCTGGTGTTGGCAGCTGTGGTCTGTGAGAAAGCGTTCACTGTTTGCAAATTTGGTAGCACAATTCCTGTTTGGCTAGGGGAAAGACTGTTAATTATCTTGGAAATGAAAGTCTGGCACCCCGTTTTTTAAGGGTCTGACAAAGGGCTGTGTAGGGGAGGGAACACCCTGCAGAACCTTTCTTTACCTCATTCCTCACTCCTAGGTGTAGCAGCTCCCCATGTGACCAGCTGCTTTCAGTGCAGCTACCTGGACACACCTGCACAGGGAGCTTCTAATCCAGAGGAGCTAACAGGGGTATCCTAGGTGTTCCTCCAGGAGCTATGGTTGGAACATCCAGCAGGGACTGGGGAGCAGCCAGAGCCACCTGGGCATGGAGCATCCTTTTCAGAAAATGCCAAGGGAAGAGCCCTCTTGCCAAGGGGCAGCACCTGAGCAGGCTGGGCAGCATGTGGGGTTCCATGGGAGAGCTTTCAGCTTTCCCCTTCTATTGTGTCAGCCCCTCCCTAGAACCCCCAGATCTTCCAAAGCACTCCCAGAAAAGAGGGGGGTTATGAAGAGAGAAGGGGTTTAAATTATGGGAAAAAGCTTCCTTTTCCATTATTTCTTGTGTTCAAATCATGAGGGAATCCACTTCCCCCGCAATTTTAATGGTCTCAGTTGATATAGTCCCTGCCTTTTCTATGCTGTTAGGGGTGTCAATTGACAGGGAATCCCCATTTTCCATTATTTTCCAGTTTAAATAGAAGGGGAAACCTTGACAATGCTTTTTATGGGCATGAATTAAGGGTAACCCTTTTTGTTGTCCTAAGGCTTAAATTGAGGGGGAAGCCCAGCTATCCCTCTTTCTTAAGGGTTTGGATTGAGGGGAAAATCCCTGTGTCTTCATCACTGGAGAGACTTAAAGTGAGGAAAACCTCTCTTTTCCCAATATTCTAGGGAATTAAACTAAAGGACAGAAGCTATTTATTTGCCATTGCATCCCTTTCAGTGGAGGCAACTTCCCTATTTCCTCATTTTAAGGAATTCACTTGAAGGAGGCTCTTCTAGAATGCTTTTTCAGCATTTTAAGGGTTTAAAACTACTTTTCAGGGCACTTCTTTCTGTGCCCTAGGACTAAATATCTCAGGGAAAGGCAAGCCTAGCATGTACTTAACCTTGATGCTGCCCAGGAAGCTATTTTTTTTCCTTATTTTTATTTATAATGTAGTTAGTCCTAATTAGTAGCCCCAAGGAGACTTGGACTGTTCATAGAATTAGTATTCTTCTCCACCCTTAGTCTCATATTGAGTACTACTTAGTAGTCACCGAGGAATAATATAAGTTAACAGCAAATTACCCAACTTATTTAGATATGCTGCCTAAAGAACAAAGTTTTATTTCTTACCAGTTTCCTTGCCCTTTTGCTCCAAGTAGTTGTAGCAAAAAAGAAAGTGCTGTTATTTCCCTGAAGAGTTTTCTTCTATATGCATCCCATTACTCCCCTTGAATTCAAATCAGAGGAGCCAAACACCTGTAGCTGCTCTGAGGGCTTTTATACCCAGTGGGGTTTGGCCCCTCCCTTTTCCTGGGTGTCATGGGAAGGAGAGGCAGACCAAATCAGGGGTATATTAACCCCAGCCTTTGCCAAGGGGTTTCATTCCCTCTCTGGGATCCACTGGGGTAAGAGCTCTCCTCTCATTTTTGTGAAGAGGCTCTTTCAGCTTAGCTTATTCTCTGTAGGTGCTTTTGGGCTTCTAATGTAACAGAGGCTTTGAAGATACTGTGAAGAAAACAACACTGAACACAGGGAGTATTTAATTTCATGATTTGGGGTTGTGCATTCAGGGGTGGTGAAGTGCTTCTGTAATCTCTGACATGTTTTGTTTTGTTTTGTTTTTAGGAGGAGTGCAACTTCCTGTAATTCCAGGTTGTGTCACGTACAACATTTTTTCGGCAGAGTGATCATGTTCCAAAAGGGATCTGCCCTGTGTCAAAGATTATGTCTGAGATTGAGGCTTCAGGTGAGTTGAGGATTGTGACTAGGAGTGAGAGAGTGAGCAGGGTACCCAGTTAAGAGTTATCATGGTGGGGGTTTGCAGGCAGTAGGGTGAGACATGGTGTCTGTTTGCAAGGCTTTTCACAAGCATAGGGGAGGCATCCATGTGTCATACAGTGCACAAGCTCATCCACTGAACTCACAGAAATGCCCTGTAACTTTGCCTCTCTAAACCAGGTGCCACTCATAATAACAGCCAAACCTTAGACTAGGGATGGAGCTGGAGACTTGAGCACCCAAGCACACTCAGGAAAGGATAAGTATCTGACTTGCTGGGATTTGGCCCACATAACACTAAACTCAACCACTGATTTTCCTGTTCTTTATTCTAGCTGACTAAGAGGCTAACAGGCGATCCCCTCCGAGGCAGACTCATTTCAGGTCCAACGTGGATTTGCATTTCCAGTCATCCAAAAGATAAGTCAGGGCCATGGCCTGAGGATGGGAGCAGTGGCCTCCTTCTGCAACAATGGGGATTTGCATCCCCAGATATGTGCAAGATGAGTCAAGGGCTACAACCCACAGAGGGGAAGGAAGAGAGGTACCAGGTTGGGGCTCCCCCGGAGGGGATTTTGAGTCAGGTTTGGAGATGGGGATGTCCAAGAAGCGTCCCCTTAGGCCACCTAAAGGGAAAGTGTCTGTTTTGATCTCAGTGCTGAGGTGTGCAGGGAAGAGCAGTTCTGGTGTGTGTCCTGTCGCTTGTCTCTGGTGCACTCCTTGGTGTTTGGGTCTCTCGGTCCTTTCTTCTTGTAGAAAGCTCTCTCTCCCTGTCCTGTCCTCTCCTTTGTCACGTCCTGTTCTGTGTCACGGGTGTCTGCACGTATTTCTCCCAGAGCTGCTCTGCCCTGCTGCATAGCCTGTAATAGCACAAGTCCCGGGGACTTGAAATTTGTAATGCAGGGTGTAGTTGGGCTCTAGATTGTTTTAGGAGCTTGACATAACATGTTTGGTGCTGTTAAGTTGTCCTGCAGCCCTTTGACACTAGTCCTAACTTCTTTTCAGATGCAGACAGTTCAAATCAGTGGCAGAGGGCCGCAATCCTGGGGGAGGTTGTTGCCATGAGCAGGGTATTGTTTGTATTTGCAGGCAGAGCTGAAATGGTGACTGTGTTACAGCAGTGTTCTTTGCCTTTAATTTTAGCAGGTCCAGGCAGATAGCAGCAGTCAAGGCCAAGTGTCCAAGGTGAGCAGTGGACAGAAGCAGTTGTTTTTACTCGGCTTTCAGTTTTTGGTGCAGCTGTAAGCATCCATCCTCATTTTTGTGCTTTAGGGAATCGGCTCGGAGTACGCATACCTCTGTCACCAACTGGCTGATGGACCAGGTTTCATGCACTTGTGATCTCGCTGGAAGTATTACAGGACCCTGTGACGGAGCCTTCCAATTTTGCATTTCAAGGTCTCATCTGGGTAGTCCCGAGGAATGGCCGAGGAATTGCAGTGAGTTGGGGAGTTAGGGAGGGGGAGTGAGAGTCCACTTGAGTTTCAGCAATGCCATGTCGCCTTGTCTCCATTTAACCTAGGTGTACCCTGCAATGATGGCATCAGAATCCAAGCAGACCTGAAGCGTGCAGGTCAAGAACCCTGGCATTCTGAGGAGAATGGTGAGTAGCAGAACTATCATGTTTTGTCCAATGTGCTGTTAAGACTGTGCACTGATGTTTGGTTTTCTTCCTGTTGGCAGACCAAGAGGTGACAGCTGGAACTTACCAGACAGGCAGACGGCATCCTTCTGCAGCCAACAGGGATTTCCATCCCCAGAATGCATGCAAGATAAGTTGAGGGTTACGACCCACAGAGGGGATGGAAGTGGGGTGGTGGGTTGGGACTTTCTAGAAGGGGTTTTTGTGTCTGTTTTAGAGATGGGGATGTCCAAGAAGCATCTCCTATAGTCCACCCAAAGGGAAAGTGTTTCTTTTGATCTCAGTGCTGAGGTGCACAGGGCAGAGCAGTTCCGGTGTGTGTCCTGTCACTTGTGTCTGGTGCACTCTTGGTTGTTTGGGTCTCTTGGTCTTTGCAGACCTTCTTCTTGTGCAAACCTCTCTCTCCCTCTCCTGTCCTGTCGTTTGTCACGTCCTGTCCTGCATCACGGGTGCCTGCACGTATTTCTCCCGGAGCTGCTCTGCCCTGCTGCTTAGCCTGTAATAGCCCAATTCCCGGGGACTTGAAATTTGTAATGCAGGATGTAGTTGGGCTCTAGATTGTTTCAGGAGCTTGGCATAACATGTTTGGTGCTGTTAAGTTGTCCTGCAGCCCTTTGACACTAGTCCTAACTTCCTTTCAGATGCAGACAGTTCAAATCAGTGGCAGAGGGCCGCAATCCTGGGGGAGGTTGTTGCCATGAGCAGGGTATTGTTTGTATTTGCAGGCAGAGCTGAAATGGTGACTGTGTTACAGCAGTGTTCTTTGCCTTTAATTTTAGCAGGTCCAGGCAGATAGCAGCAGTCAAGGCCAAGTGTCCAAGGTGAGCAGTGGACAGAAGCAGTTGTTTTTACTCGGCTTTCAGTTTTTGGTGCAGCTGTAAGCATCCATCCTCATTTTTGTGCTTTAGGGAATCGGCTCGGAGTACGCATACCTCTGTCACCAACTGGCTGATGGACCAGGTTTCATGCACTTGTGATCTCGCTGGAAGTATTACAGGACCCTGTGACGGAGCCTTCCAATTTTGCATTTCAAGGTCTCATCTGGGTAGTCCCGAGGAATGGCCGAGGAATTGCAGTGAGTTGGGGAGTTAGGGAGGGGGAGTGAGAGTCCACTTGAGTTTCAGCAATGCCATGTCGCCTTGTCTCCATTTAACCTAGGTGTACCCTGCAATGATGGCATCAGAATCCAAGCAGACCTGAAGCGTGCAGGTCAAGAACCCTGGCATTCTGAGGAGAATGGTGAGTAGCAGAACTATCATGTTTTGTCCAATGTGCTGTTAAGACTGTGCACTGATGTTTGGTTTTCTTCCTGTTGGCAGACCAAGAGGTGACAGCTGGAACTTACCAGACAGGCAGACGGCGTCCTTCTGCAGCCAACAGGGATTTCCATCCCCAGAATGCATGCAAGATAAGTTGAGGGTTACGACCCACAGAGGGGATGGAAGTGGGGTGGTGGGTTGGGACTTTCTAGAAGGGGTTTTTGTGTCTGTTTTAGAGATGGAGATGTCCAAGAAGCGTCTCCTATAGTCCACCCAAAGGGAAAGTGTTTCTTTTGATCTCAGTGCTGAGGTGCACAGGGCAGAGCAGTTCCGGTGTGTGTCCTGTCACTTGTGTCTGGTGCACTCTTGGTTGTTTGGGTCTCTTGGTCTTTGCAGACCTTCTTCTTGTGCAAACCTCTCTCTCCCTCTCCTGTCCTGTCGTTTGTCACGTCCTGTCCTGCATCACGGGTGCCTGCACGTATTTCTCCCGGAGCTGCTCTGCCCTGCTGCTTAGCCTGTAATAGCCCAATTCCCGGGGACTTGAAATTTGTAATGCAGGATGTAGTTGGGCTCTAGATTGTTTCAGGAGCTTGGCATAACATGTTTGGTGCTGTTAAGTTGTCCTGCAGCCCTTTGACACTAGTCCTAACTTCCTTTCAGATGCAGACAGTTCAAATCAGTGGCAGAGGGCCGCAATCCTGGGGGAGGTTGTTGCCATGAGCAGGGTATTGTTTGTATTTGCAGGCAGAGCTGAAATGGTGACTGTGTTACAGCAGTGTTCTTTGCCTTTAATTTTAGCAGGTCCAGGCAGATAGCAGCAGTCAAGGCCAAGTGTCCAAGGTGAGCAGTGGACAGAAGCAGTTGTTTTTACTCGGCTTTCAGTTTTTGGTGCAGCTGTAAGCATCCATCCTCATTTTTGTGCTTTAGGGAATCGGCTCGGAGTACGCATACCTCTGTCACCAACTGGCTGATGGACCAGGTTTCATGCACTTGTGATCTCGCTGGAAGTATTACAGGACCCTGTGACGGAGCCTTCCAATTTTGCATTTCAAGGTCTCATCTGGGTAGTCCCGAGGAATGGCCGAGGAATTGCAGTGAGTTGGGGAGTTAGGGAGGGGGAGTGAGAGTCCACTTGAGTTTCAGCAATGCCATGTCGCCTTGTCTCCATTTAACCTAGGTGTACCCTGCAATGATGGCATCAGAATCCAAGCAGACCTGAAGCGTGCAGGTCAAGAACCCTGGCATTCTGAGGAGAATGGTGAGTAGCAGAACTATCATGTTTTGTCCAATGTGCTGTTAAGACTGTGCACTGATGTTTGGTTTTCTTCCTGTTGGCAGACCAAGAGGTGACAGCTGGAACTTACCAGACAGGCAGACGGCGTCCTTCTGCAGCCAACAGGGATTTCCATCCCCAGAATGCATGCAAGATAAGTTGAGGGTTACGACCCACAGAGGGGATGGAAGTGGGGTGGTGGGTTGGGACTTTCTAGAAGGGGTTTTTGTGTCTGTTTTAGAGATGGAGATGTCCAAGAAGCGTCTCCTATAGTCCACCCAAAGGGAAAGTGTTTCTTTTGATCTCAGTGCTGAGGTGCACAGGGCAGAGCAGTTCCGGTGTGTGTCCTGTCACTTGTGTCTGGTGCACTCTTGGTTGTTTGGGTCTCTTGGTCTTTGCAGACCTTCTTCTTGTGCAAACCTCTCTCTCCCTCTCCTGTCCTGTCGTTTGTCACGTCCTGTCCTGCATCACGGGTGCCTGCACGTATTTCTCCCGGAGCTGCTCTGCCCTGCTGCTTAGCCTGTAATAGCCCAATTCCCGGGGACTTGAAATTTGTAATGCAGGATGTAGTTGGGCTCTAGATTGTTTCAGGAGCTTGGCATAACATGTTTGGTGCTGTTAAGTTGTCCTGCAGCCCTTTGACACTAGTCCTAACTTCCTTTCAGATGCAGACAGTTCAAATCAGTGGCAGAGGGCCGCAATCCTGGGGGAGGTTGTTGCCATGAGCAGGGTATTGTTTGTATTTGCAGGCAGAGCTGAAATGGTGACTGTGTTACAGCAGTGTTCTTTGCCTTTAATTTTTGCAGGTCCAGGCAGATAGCAGTAGTCAAGGCCAAGTGTCCAAGGTGAGCAGTGGACAGAAGCAGTTGTTTTTACTCGGCTTTCAGTTTTTGGTGCAGCTGTAAGCATCCATCCTCATTTTTGTGCTTTAGGGAATCGGCTCGGAGTACGCATACCTCTGTCACCAACTGGCTGATGGACCAGGTTTCATGCACTTGTGATCTCGCTGGAAGTATTACAGGACCCTGTGACGGAGCCTTCCAATTTTGCATTTCAAGGTCTCATCTGGGTAGTCCCGAGGAATGGCCGAGGAATTGCAGTGAGTTGGGGAGTTAGGGAGGGGGAGTGAGAGTCCACTTGAGTTTCAGCAATGCCATGTCGCCTTGTCTCCATTTAACCTAGGTGTACCCTGCAATGATGGCATCAGAATCCAAGCAGACCTGAAGCGTGCAGGTCAAGAACCCTGGCATTCTGAGGAGAATGGTGAGTAGCAGAACTATCATGTTTTGTCCAATGTGCTGTTAAGACTGTGCACTGATGTTTGGTTTTCTTCCTGTTGGCAGACCAAGAGGTGACAGCTGGAACTTACCAGACAGGCAGACGGCGTCCTTCTGCAGCCAACAGGGATTTCCATCCCCAGAATGCATGCAAGATAAGTTGAGGGTTACGACCCACAGAGGGGATGGAAGTGGGGTGGTGGGTTGGGACTTTCTAGAAGGGGTTTTTGTGTCTGTTTTAGAGATGGGGATGTCCAAGAAGCGTCTCCTATAGTCCGCCTAAAGGGACAGTGTTTCTTTTGATCTCAGTGCTGAGGTGCACAGGGCAGAGCAGTTCCGGTGTGTGTCCTGTCACTTGTGTCTGGTGCACTCTTGGTTGTTTGGGTCTCTTGGTCTTTGCAGACCTTCTTCTTGTGCAAACCTCTCTCTCCCTCTCCTGTCCTGTCGTTTGTCACGTCCTGTCCTGCATCACGGGTGCCTGCACATATTTCTCCCGGAGCTGCTCTGCCCTGCTTCACAGCCTGCTGTAATTGCACCAGTCCTAGAGATTTGCAGTTTTGCGTGGGGCATGTAGTTGCATTCAAGATAGTATTCCTTAATTCACACTAGATGTTTTGACCTGTTAAGTTATTAACAGGTTATTAGCAAACAGCTGTTTGAATTTTCTCCCAACTTTCTTTCAGATGCAGATGGATTAACTCTGTGGCAGTGAGCCCTGCTGTGGTCAGGGGGTTTCCCTAAGAAGGTCAGTCATTGTTTGTGTTTGTAGGGGAAGCCTACATGATGACTGTGTTACAGCGCTTGTCTTTGTCTTTAATTTTAGGAAGTCCAGGCAGCTAGGAGCAGTCAAGGCCCAGTGTGCCAGGTGAGCAGTGGACAGAAGCTTTTGTTCTGGCTCCTGTCTCAATTTCTGGTGCAATTCTAAACATTCACTCTTGGTTACTTTGTTTTATTGTAGGCACTCCTCTTGCAAGATGCCTCTGGTCCGGATATCCGAGGCCAGGTGGGTGCAAGCGTAAGGTCTGGGTGGGTGTACTTTTTGGTTCAGGGGGATGGTGTTTTCACAGTATCTCAGTGTGGGTTTTTTTGCTTTGCTTTTTTTGCAGGTGCTGTCACTGCCCTAGGTGTGTGAAGGAACAGAGGCGAGCGGGTGAGTTGGCATTTAGGCACGGTCACTCATAGGTGACTGTTATTCAGCAGCATGTTAAGCGTGTACCTTTTCATTTTGCAGGTATCCTCCAGGCAGCCTGTGGAGTCAAGATTTCAGGTGAGCTGGGGCAGCGGTGTGTTCTGGGGATTCCTCTTTTGGTGGGCACTAGTTCCATTTTCTGTTTTATCTTAGGTACCGTGAAGAGGCACGTAGCTGAAGTTTGGAAACGGCAGCACCGAAGCGGACGTAGAGACCGTGTCGCTGCCCGCATCCGCCTGACATTGGATTCCATCCGGTCGTCTTGCAAAAGCTAAGTGCTGGGGCCAGTAGGTGGGAGAAGGGGAAAAACTTTTACTATCACAGGAGACAATTTGGTGTTAGCTTAGAGGAGAGGCCCGTAGCGGGACGGGTCCCTCGGAAGCAAAGGGAGAGGGTTTTTCCTCAGCCTCACCAGGGTCTTTGCCAGGCAGGGCAGTTCCGATCGGTCTCCGCGTTCTCACGAGGCTCGCGTCGGCGGCCTTCTTCGACTCTTGACGTCATCGTGGATCTTTTCACTCGAGGAGCCCGCCTTCACGTCCGGAGCTGGCGCCACGGTCACCCCGTAGTCATCGCTTCCTTCTCTAGGCCTACTGATCTTCTTAGGCTTCCTTTTAAGTGCTTTGGCACTAACATCTTGAGAGGAGTTACATTTCATCATCATGTGCTAGTGCCGTAGTTCTTTCTTTCCTTTGGCATCATCAGCCCATGGCTCATCTTGGGCTAGGAATCTTGGGGTCCATAAGGTGAAACTGCCAGGCAGTTTGCGCTTATGTCTGTGTCATGTTGTCTGCATCATAGGTCTTTGCCGCATTGCCGTGCTTTAGCGGCCTCATTCTGTGCCGTATCGGCCATAGTTTTCTCACATACCTTCCCGGATATCACTTATTCTGGCATCTTTACAGATTTACTTTCTGGGACGAGAAGATGTGCACAAGATTTTCTCATCCATCGTCCTTCTCACATTTGGTAGCCATTCTCTGGGACTTCTATATGGAATGTATTAGATCCTCATCATGTGACCACAGTAGTTCTGTAGCGTCTGCCTTTTCAAAGGATATAGGGCTCAAAAATTAATCTTCTGGAGATTTATGTCAAGTCCTGAGTTATATCATATCTCTGTTGGCTTATATTGTATGTGCTTATGTTGCGCCTGCCTCTGTTGGCTTATATTGTATGTGCTTATGTTGCGCCTGCCTCTGTTGGCTTATATTGTATGTGCTTATGTTGCGCCTGCCTCTGTTGGCTTATATTGTATGTGCTTATGTTGCGCCTGCCTCTGTTGGCTTATATTGTATGTGGTTATGTTGCGCCTGCCTATGTCGCTTATATTGTATGTGGTTATGTTGCGCCTGCCTATGTCGCTTATATTGTATGTGGTTATGTTGCGCCTGCCTATGTCGGCTTATATTGTATGTGCTTATGTTGCGCCTGCCTATGCCATCTTGTATTGTATGTGCTTATGTTGCGCCTGCCTATGTTGGCTTATATTGTATGTGCTTATGTTGTATGTACCTCTATTGGCTTATGTTGTGAGTACTCATATTGTATGTACCTACATTGGCTTATGTTGTATGTGCCTCTGTTGGCCAATTACGATCGGAGCTGCCCTGCTTGGGCACACAGTCAAGCTTAGGTAGAGCAGTTGTAAAACTTTGCAGTTCATCTGTCTTCTGTGGGGTTTTGGGTACAACACTGATGGGCCCAGAGTGGGTATAGCTCCTGGCTCTCAGATAGTCAGTCATTGACCGCCTCCATTGTCTTGCAGGTTCCCGGGTCCCTACAGAATTTCCTGGAATCTACCATTTGACGTCGAGGAGCTGCGGTCATAAGATGCGTCGAAGCATATCTTTCGGCATAGTGTTTCACGTAAGGGTGGCAGTCACTGTGTCAGTAGAAGAGAGTGTGAGCGTGTGATTGTCTGTCTGTCTGTGAGAGTTTGCGTGAGCTTGCATCTGCAGGCGTGTCTGTGTGTGTGTGTTGAGGTCTTTTAACCTTGTGCGTATGGCCTTTGCCTTTCAGGTTTTTCAACTCATTTTTAAATTTAGAATAAAAAATCCCCAGCCGGGGGGTTTTTTTTTTTTTCCCCCCGGCTGGGTTTTTTTTTCCTCGGTCCCGGCCGGTCAGCGAGGCGACATTCATCGCCAAAGTTAGGGTGCGGACCGTCCCGGGACCGGGGTTTTCGTCAGGCAGGAGGATTTTTTTGGGAGTCTCCCGGGAACCACGTTCCCGAGGAGCATCACGAGTGGGTGTTGTTGGCCAGGTCTTAGCTGAGTGGTTGAGATGAGAGCGAGGGTGGGTTTGTGTGTAAGCTGAAGGAGGGCTGTGTGTGTGTGTGTGTTGAGTGGTTCTAACCTTGTGTGTATGGCCTTTGCCTTTCAGGTTTTTCAACTCATTTTTAAACTTAGAATAAAAAATCCCCAGCCGGGGGGTTTTTTTTTTTTTCCCCCCGGCTGGGTTTTTTTTTCCTCGGTCCCGGCCGGTCAGCGAGGCGACATTCATCGCCAAAGTTAGGGTGCGGACCGTCCCGGGACCGGGGTTTTCGTCAGGCAGGAGGATTTTTTCGGAGTCTCCCGGGAACCACGTTCCTGAGGAGCGTTGCGAGTGGGTGTTGTTGGCCAGGTCTTAGCCGAGCGGTTGAGATGACAGTGAGGGTGGGTTTGTGTGTAAGCTGAAGGAGGGCTGTGTGTGTGTGTTGAGTGGTTCTAACCTTGTGTGTATGGCCTTTGCCTTTCAGGTTTTTCAACTCATTTTTAAATTTAGAATAAAAAATCCCCAGCCGGGGGGTTTTTTTTTTTTTCCCCCCGGCTGGGTTTTTTTTTCCTCGGTCCCGGCCGGTCAGCGAGGCGACATTCATCGCCAAAGTTAGGGTGCGGACCGTCCCGGGACCGGGGTTTTCGTCAGGCAGGAGGATTTTTTGGCAGTCTCCCGGGAACCACGTTCCCGAGGAGCATCGCGAGTGGGTGTTTTTGGCCAGGTCTTAGCCGAGCGGTTGAGATGAGAGCGAGGGTGGGTTTGTGTGTAAGCTGAAGGAGGCCTCTGTGTGTGTGTGTGTTGAGTGGTTCTAACCTTGTGTGTATGGCCTTTGCCTTTCAGGTTTTTCAACTAATTTTTAAATTTAGAATAAAAAATCCCCAGCCGGGGGGTTTTTTTTTTTTTCCCCCCGGCTGGGTTTTTTTTCCTCGGTCCCGGCCGGTCAGCGAGGCGACATTCATCGCCAAAGTTAGGGTGCGGACCGTCCCGGGACCGGGGTTTTCGTCAGGCAGGAGGATTTTTCGGGAGTCTCCCGGGAACCATGTTCCCGAGGAGGGACGATGACTCGGGTATCACAAAGCAGTTCCTCTGAGTGTGAAGGTGAGTTTGTGTGTAACCTGAAGGGGGCGTGCAAGTTGCATGAGCGTTGCAAGCTGTTTTCGTTCCAGGTGCGTGTAACAGTAAAAGTGTAATGGACTTTTCCGCAGCAGAGACACGGTTATATTGTGTCATTATGTATTTGGCTTGTAGTACATTGTATTGTTCTGTATTTGAAGTTGTTCCTGTCTTTTGATGTATTCTGCTGTATGTAAATTACACTTGTACTTGTGTGCTTAGTTATGATGTATTTTTAGTTGTATTTGTGTCTGTACTAACATTTGTATACATTGTTTCCCTGTAATTGAAATTAAAAATTAAATTAATAAAGATGAATCAGCCCTAATAATGATACCCCTTACCCCTCCGCCCTGCCCTCCATTTGTCTCCTGTCTTTCTTTGGTGTGGTTGTGTCATATCATTTTAACCCTACTTCTACCTTTGCCTCTTACTTTCCTCTTCAGTCTATTCTTTACTTTGTACTTCCACATCTAACTGTTTCTCTTTGTCTCTGGCTCTGTTTTCCTTTGTTCCTGTTTCTAACACCATCTCTGCATTTCTCTAATCCTATTTCCCTCTAACCTTGTCTTTGTCTCCCATTCTTCTATGTGTATTTCCTCCTGTCCCTTTATCTGTCTCTTTCAATATAGCTTTCACTGTGTTTTCTTCTTTTTTTTCTTCTTTAAGTTTGTCAGCCTTTGTCTTTGTAACCCTTGCTATCATTTCCCTTGTTTCTAACCCTAACCCTTCTTCCTGTTTTGTCCAACTTTAACTATTTTGTCTTTTTAAGTCTCTTTCTATTTTTCTCTTGAACCCTATCTTTCATTCTGTCTCTCTATTTCTTTTTTCCTGTAGGCTTTTACCTCTATTTCTTCTTTGTCATGTCTCTCCATTTCCTTTTCTCTTTCACTTCAAGTGTTTCCTTTTCTCTTTGTCTTTCACTCTGTTTTTCTCTTTACTCCCCTTTCCTTCTCCCTTTCTCCTCCTTTGTCTTTCCAATCTAACTTCTTTGGTTTCTCTTTCTCTGTAAGTCTTCTTTTTCTCGCTGTGTTTTCTTCTTTTTACTCTTCTGTTATTTGTCTCTCTCTTTCTTCCCACTCTCTCCTGTTCTTCTCGCACTCTCCTCTTTTTCTTCTTCTCACTTTGTTTTCTTCTACTTACTCTCTCTTTTCTCCCTCTCTCCTCTTGTTCTTGTTCTTCTCCCTCTCTCCTCTTGTTCTTGTTCTTCTCCCTCTCTCCTCTTGTTCTTGTTCTTCTCCCTCTCTCCTCTTGTTCTTGTCTCCTGTTCTTCTCCCTCTCTCCTTTTCTTCTTTCCCTTCTTCTTCTTTTCCTCTCTCCTCTTCTTCTTCTTCTCACTCTCTCCTCCTCTCTCTCTCTCTCTTCCTCTTTTTCTCTTCCTTTCTACTTTTAAAGTAGAAAAGCAGCAGTAGAAAATCCATGCTCCCAGGGAGTAAATAAAAAAAAAAAAAACTTTTAAAAAGAAAACTATTTACTCCCTGGGAGCATCAAATTTTCTACTGCTGCACCGGACATATATTTTTTTTCTTCTTTTTTATATATATAGGGGGTCTAGGGGAGGGGTCTACTAGGTAGTGCCACCCCCTCACATCACCCTGACACCTGCCCACACACCACCCCCTCACCTGACCCCTCCCCTAACCCAGTCACCACCCCCTAACCCCGGCCCCTCCCCCAACCCTAACCCCTCCCCCAGCCCTAACCCCGCCCCCCGGCCACTCCCCCAACCCTAACCCCGCCCCCCGGCCACTCCCCCAGCCCTAACCCCGCCCCCCGGCCACTCCCCCAACCCTAACCCCGCCCCCCGGCCACTCCCCCAGCCCTAACCCCGCCCCCCGGCCACTCCCCCAACCCTAACCCCGCCCCCCGGCCACTCCCCCAGCCCTAACCCCGCCCCCCAGCCACTCCCCCAACCCTAACCCCACCCCACGGCCACTCCCCCTCCCCAGGGCCCCACCCCCGGCCACTCCCTTCCCCGAGGCCCCGCCCCCTGGCTCCAACCCCAGCCCCTCCCCCTCTCCTAACCCCGCCCCTAACCCCACCCCTAGTTAGGATTACCTAGTTACCAGGTTAGGGTAACCAGGTTAGCTGGTTAGGGTTAGCTGGTTAGCGGGTTGGGGTTAGGGGTCAAGGGTTGGGGTCAGGGGTCAAAGGTCAAGGGTCAGGGGTCAAGGGTCAAAGGTCAAGGGTCAGGGGTCAAGGGTCAAAGGTCAAGGGTCAGGGGTCAAAGGTCAAGGGTCAGGGGTCAAGGGTCAAAGGTCAAGGGTCAGGGGTCAAGGGTCAAAGGTCAAGGGTCAGGGGTCAGGGGTCAAGGGTCATGGGTCAGGGGTCAGGAGTCAAAGGTCAGGAGTCAAGGGTCAGGGGTCAAGGGTCAAAGGTCAAGGGTCAGGGGTCAAGGGTCATGGGTCAGGGGTCAAGGGTTAAAGGTCATGAGTCAAAGGTCAGGAGTCAAGGGTCAGGGGTCAGGGGTCAGGGGTCAGGGGTCAGGGGTCAAGGCTCAAAGGTCAAAGGTCAGAGGTCAGGGTTAGGGTTAGGGTTAGGGGTTAGGGGTTAGGGGTTAGGGGTTAGGGGTTAGGGTTAGGGGTTAGGGTTAGGGTTAGGGTTAGGGTTAGGGTTAGGGTTAGGGTTAGGGTTAGGGTTAGGGTTAGGGTTAGGGTTAGGGTTAGGGTTAGGGTTAGGGTTAGGGTTAGGGTTAGGGTTAGGGTTAGGGTTAGGGTTAGGGTTAGGGTTAGGGTTAGGGTTAGGGTTAGGGTTAGGGTTAGGGTTAGGGTTAGGGTTAGGGTTAGGGTTAGGGTTAGGGTTAGGGTTAGGGTTAGGGTTAGGGTTAGGGTTAGGGTTAGGGTTAGGGTTAGGGTTAGGGTTAGGGTTAGGGTTAGGGTTAGGGTTAGGGTTAGGGTTAGGGTTAGGGTTAGGGTTAGGGTTAGGGTTAGGGTTAGGGTTAGGGTTAGGGTTAGGGTTAGGGTTAGGGTTAGGGTTAGGGTTAGGGTTAGGGTTAGGGTTAGGGTTAGGGTTAGGGTTAGGGTTAGGGTTAGGGTTAGGGTTAGGGTTAGGGTTAGGGTTAGGGTTAGGGTTAGGGTTAGGGTTAGGGTTAGGGTTAGGGTTAGGGTTAGGGTTAGGGTTAGGGTTAGGGTTAGGGTTAGGGTTAGGGTTAGGGTTAGGGTTAGGGTTAGGGTTAGGGTTAGGGTTAGGGTTAGGGTTAGGGTTAGGGTTAGGG